>NC_134572.1:117123708-117213708 GCF_050947875.1 Dermacentor variabilis | reverse complement strand
TGTAACCAGGAAAACGGTATCATCAATTTTTGTTTACACAATTAATGGCACTCCACTTAACAAAGTTGTAGAACACAAATATCTAGGCGTTACATTAACCTCGGAGCTCAAATGGGACAAACATATCAGTAATATAATCTCAAAGGCGCTGCGCAAATTATTTTTCTTAAAAAGAAGCCTGGCGCTCGCAACCAAGTCAACGAAGCTGCTAGCCTACACATCATTTGTAAGGCCTGTTCTCGAATACGCTAACACAGTCTGGTTTCCGCATACACAGACTAACATAAGTAAGCTAGAATTAATACAAAGGAAAGCTGTGAGGTTCATCCATAACAAATATAGACGTACAGACTCGCCAACACATCTTTTAACCCAGTCCGGTTTGCGAACGCTATCCACAAGAGCGAAACACGCTCGCTTAAAATTCTTGTTTCAACTACTAAAAAATAACTACAGAATAGATGCCTCCCGATACATTTCATTCTCCGAAACTCGACCTACACGTAACAAGCATGCGCACACATTGACAGAATACACATGCAAAAATGACACATTTAAGTATTCTTTTTTCCCGCTCGCGATAGCAGAATGGAACCAACTTCATCCTGCTATCACCAACATTGAATCATTATCCGAATTTATCTCACAAATAGAAAAAACTGTGTGTGAATAACAGTACCTATTATGCATGCAGGGACACCGGCACAGATTGCTTTATTCGTTAGGAAATTTTAAAAACACTCTAATTTTCGACAGCTTATTCGTTTGCCATAATGATTCCCTAACACACGTAGTTTATTAGTTATTTCTGTTTTATTACTTGCCCTTAGTAATATCTGTGCTTTTGTTATAAAGCATCTTGCTCTTTTACATCTTTTTTTTATTATTTACTGTTACGTTTAATCTTATCATGGTTTACTTGTATAGTACTATGTATAACTTGCACTGCTTATGTCGTTTTCTTACTTTTTGTATAATCTATACTTTGATTTCCTTGCATTGTACAGCTGAATTATTGTACTGCCCAACTGCCACGCTCTCGAAGGAGAGCAGCAGTATTGAAAATAAAAAAAAATAAAATATATATATATATATATATATATATATATATATATATATATATATATATATATATATATATATATATATATATATATATATATATATATATATATATATATAAGGCGATGCCTACATTATTATTACTAAATTATTACCTGACTTCGTACGTCTTCCTTCAGCAGCAGCTATGCCACACCGCAAATGGACGATATAAGACGTCGACCAGTAAAATACTTCATTAGTTCACTCAGTGCACATATACCGCGATTGCGAGCCGCCGGCTTTCCAGAGTGCAGCACTTCCTTAAGCTTTTCTTATCCCCCTTTTGTCGCTTTTGTTGTCGCTGCAGATGCCTTCAATATCTTCCGGCCCACTTTCAATATCTTTCGACTTTCGATATATCCTCCGGCGTGATCTCGACAGCGTTAATGCTCATTCCACTTTATACTTCGAGCAAACACCGTTGTTTTCTTCCAACCACCTCGACGCGTTTTCAACCTGCAGGTGCGGCTGCTTTCATTTTAATTGCTTTTTTTTTTTTTTCATTTTGCCTCCGATGTCACAAGCTTGCTCAAACGGTGCGATATTATATGCCAAAACTCCTGATCCGCCTTCGTATTACTCCCGCTGCTCTACTTATATATCTTGACACCTACCCCCGTGACCCTCCGGGCACTTTACAGAACCCCAGGTGAACAAAACTAATCCGCACCTCCTCCAAGCTTACATTCTTCGATACTTCATAACCCAAGTTTCAGAGCGTTAAACCCCATAATTTACTTACTTTTTTTTAAAAAACTTCTAGTCCGTAGCTGAGCAACAGAAGCGATCGGCCTGCTCAGCAGCAGGGTCACGTGCGCAAGCAGGAAAGCAAGCACTCGCGCGTTGCACGCGGACCGACAACACCACGTGACGTGGGTGCGGAAGAGAGGCCGTAAACAACCTGTCGACTGCATGTAACTAACCCGTGTTCGTTAACAGCGGCGCTGCGCCGAAGGATTCATACATAGATCGGCGTGCTCGCAGAAGTGCCACGAACTATTGCGAATGATTATCGCAACCCCACAGGGACACGTCGACGTCAGGAGACCACGTACGTGTGCCGTGACATCCTGCCGTTTCAGCGCGCTCATTGGCCAGGTCTACACGTGCGTTTCGGCTCGGGTACCCGGACTGCAGTTCTAGGAGTCGCCTATAGTTCGATGGTTTGTCTTCCGTGTGAGGCCAACACCCATCTCGCGCAGGCAGATTCCCTCTAACCGCCTTAGTACTCTGATGTCTTAGTAATAAGACTTCTAAGTACTCTTGGTACTCAGACAGAGGCTCTCTCTCTGTCTTAACAATAAAGCGGCTTAGTACTTTTAGTATTCAGATAGATTCTCTGTAGCCTTCTTAGTGCTTTGACACCTCAAGCCTTACTAATACTAAAACAGAGTGATGTTCTCTCTGGTCTTCTTAGCCATTAGTAATCAGAAAGAGGTTACCATGTAGCCGTCTTAGAGTACTTTGAAGACAGATGTTTTCTCCGGTTTTCTTAGCACTCGCACGTCCTAGCATTGTTAGTACTCACATCCCTGCCCTCTCTCTTTATTTTCTCCTCCTCCTCGGCAAAGAGGTTCTCTTTGCGACATCAGTGCTATCGGGAAAGGCTGCTTTAGTATAACATGACAGTAGTGAAAAGCTTCCAGCTGCCGTCATGCCAGCGGAGCGCGAAAACGCCAACACACAAACACGCGCGTGAGAGCAGCCGCCCTCCCGCTTTCCCCCTCTACCATTTCCTTCTCGCATCAAAGCGCCGTTTGTTCATTGTCGAACGAAGTCTCCAGAGCCAGAGCTAGCACGCCTCGCGGATCGCATCAATGTGCCAGAATGTTATGAAACACAGTGTAAGCGTTCATCCCCGGCACGGTGCAATCACTGAGCGAAGTGAAAAGCAATGCGGAACCGTCTACCTTAGGTCGCAGCGGCAGAATAAAATATGATGGCTTACAGAAGCCGAACTGCTCTTCGTCGTGCCGATAACTCGTTCTTTTACAGAGAAGCTGCTATTGCGACTATAGAACAGCTCAAAGGCTTTATATGCCAGTTTTGATGGCTTTATAAAAAAAGAAAAGAAAGCTATATCACTCATGAAGTATATATTTTGAGAAAACGTGAGGACTGGTAAGGGCAATAAGCAGGCAAATTTTGAAGAGCCTGGCGCTTAAATAAAAAATTTTAAACTCTCGTATTTGGTCCATATTGAAGCGTCATACGAAAGGCTTCAAAATGTTTATCTTCTCTGTGGGCGTAACATAAATTGAAGAAATTTGATATCTTCAATAAATGCGAGGGGGGGGAGGGAGGGAGTTCTCATAATATTGGTGACGTGAGCCAAACATTTGAAGTCTACATAAATGTGTGCTTTAAAAATAATTACTGAATACTCAGATTCGCCCAATTTTTTTGTACTTTATACACGACGTGTAGTTACTGTTCCCCAGTCTCTTTGGTGAGCTATACAAAGCACGGGATTTATATTTCGTGGAAATCGGAAGCGTGTCATGCGCGACGAACGGCAAGCGTTTCATTTCTGCAGCTAAATTACAGCCTTTGCAGAAAGTTACTTATCCAAGCGTTCCACATTGTCGTACTGTCGCAATGAGCTATATTTACCAAAGTACAAAGACAACTGCACAAGACACCACTTCAAGTTCCTAAGTGCAGTGTGCGTCAAAACTTTCGGTTTTTCCAGTTTAAACAGAAGCGTTGCAAATAATTGCTGTACTATCGTGCTTTGAATTACCTTCACGCGTCGTACCACGTTTGCAGTTGGTTTCTCAGGCGTCCTCTACTAACTAGACCGGGCAACTTGTTTAAATTTTGTGAAAATAAGGGGCGCGTTATGGTTACTGCTTACGCAAAGTTCCGAATATGAGCGCAAATTGCAGTGTTTGCAATAAATTGTGTATGCGTGTGCTCTGGAGCAGGCTGAGTGTTTTACGAGTAGTGCGAAATTGAGCCCGATGCCATTACATAACTATACGTGCCACCAAAATCAAGCTTAGCGAAAAATATGCCTACCACTATGAAAACTCCGTGTACGATGTCAGATGCGCGTGCATATAATACAGCTCCTGCAAAAAAAAAAAAAAAAGAAAACAATCTTCAAAAATTTCTTTCCAGGTGTCACGCCTGCCGTTATTAGCTACGTTTACCAATGCCCGTAAAGAACTCTGCGTTACACAATTGTCATGCGTAAATGAAATGAGAAGCACTTTGTGCGCAATGTGTCCCGACATTTTAACATTACTGGCTTAATTAGGAGTGCTACAAAAAGAAAAAGAATCCTCGTTTTTACTCAATTTCCATGCGTGATACGACGTTCACACGCTGTCTTCGATGAACTAAAGGCGGCAGAAGTAAGGGCCGCGTAAAAGGTAATGTGTAGGCAAAGCTCGAAGTGAGTGAATGTATTAGGCATTTCACGATAATTTACGTATGCAAGCGCTCCGGAGTGTTATGAGTGTTTTAGGAACGCGCAGAATTTTGCCCGTTTCCCTGGCGGAACGACAGTCGCCACCAGGATCAATTTTTATCGTGAAATGGGAGGCTGGCTATCGCAAATCTTCGCACGAAGTTAGATGCGTGCGAAATAAATACTGTGGCTACTAAAGATTTGAGCAAGCGTTCGAAAGTATCATACTGTCATTGACAGCTATGCGTCCCATTGGGTTGACATAACAATATTTTGCACCAAGTTCATGTTTACTGGAAACAGAGGCCATATTCAGTGCAGTATGTGGCGAAACTTTGACTTTTTGGACACTTTATAGCCATTGCAAATAATTACTGAACTCCCCATTCTTTTCGTTTATTTTTCGATTAAACGAGGCTTGTAGTAGGCGTATCGGTATCCTCAAACAAGTACAAAAGGCCCATTGTTCATACTGTGTAAAAATAGAGGCAGGTTATAGATAATGCGTAAATGCTCGAGGTGTGGACAAATTACTGGCTTTCGCAAATAATTACATATGCAGGCTATTGGAGCGTTATACCTGCGTTTTAGTAAGAACGTATAATTTAGCATGCTGCTCCGGGGCAACTGTAAACTGCGACGCGATCACATCTATAGTGATAATGGTGCGTGTATGCTTAAGGGGGGGGGGGGGAAGGGGCTGATATTGTGGCCAATATCCTCGCGATGTAAAATGCAGGTGGATGAATCACGGCATTGGTAAAATTTTCTTACCAAGAGCCCCAATGGGTTATTTGTTGGAGTGTTTCGCACGGACCAGTCATACAGGGGCAACATCTTAAAGTGCGGGATTTAATTACGGGCAACAGAAATGTTTCGGGAAATTGGGTTGCGATTCTGCAAGGTCACACATATCTCCAGTATTCTTATTTTTCCGTCGTGTATTGGTGTTGCCTAAAGAAATGAACAGAAATGCTGGATATGGGCTTGCAGACCTAGTGTCAAAAGCGAAGTTTAGGAACTGTTTTGTTAGGGCTCGAGTGTTTGCCGAAATTTGTGCTGCCCAGTCACGCGCACAAGCACCCGTGCGTATGCGGGCTGGATAGTGCATACAATTGTCTGATTGCTATTATTATTATTCTTGTTGTTGTTGTCAGCGTAGGTTACAAACGTGCGAAAATAAAAGCGAGTGATTCGGAACGAAACGGAAATCCTCGGACGCGACGCTTGAAAGCGTCACAGTAAACTGAGAAACTCGTAATGTTTGCAAAAGAAAAAAGACAGTTCGTACCACGCTGGAAAACATCCGCCCGCAACACTTCTCTCGCAGTTTTTAACAAAGCGTGCTTAACGGGGGCAGGACGCTTCATCTGACACAGAATAGGAAACGCACCGGAAAAGTGAAATAGCAGCTCTCAGGGATCCGATGTTTGCGTATGTTAGTGGGAGTAATAAATAGAAAGAAAGCACTTAGTAAAAAAAAAAAAACAACTAGCGAAATTACAGCTTATATAGCGAAATGCACCTTTTCGGTACGATATTTGACACTCCAAATAAACCTTCTGTCTCGTTTCCGGTTCACCAACCAAAAAGGGCCGGTTCACCAGCAATGCTGGTGAACCGGCCCTTTTTTTGACATAAGGTACTCTCTTGGCATAAAATACTCGGATAACTATAAGTTCACCCTTGAGCCAAGCTAGAGGTCAAATAGTTATTTCAGAGTACGTGGAACATACCGGGTGTTTCTACGAAGACTAAGTAATATGTAAAGATAGCCGTTTTGAAACAAACGGACCATTCTTTCGGAGACATGCCGTCAGCGGTGGCAACCATGGGGTGACGGGTGACACGTAGTAATTAGTCGCTAAGTAGCAAACGCATATTATTTACGACACTATGCGTCACCTTTACAATGCCCCAAAGCCTCACCCACCAACGCCTCCCGCACTAACACACGCATAACTACGGCCGAGCAGTGGGAGACATTGCTGCTCAGCTTGGACCCAGAGGAGCAGCTCTGGGCCGTCCGGATGGCCGAAGACGCCGCCAGAAAGCAAGGACTGGCCGCCGTCTGAGGAAGGGGGGGATTGGGGGTTAGTCTCCCGACCCCCGCCACCCCTGAACCCCATCAAGGACATAACAAAGTTTTATATCTCTCTCTCTCTCTTCAAAAAATCTCGCGTGGCGTTTTCGATCTCCACACCGTCGCAGAACTTGTGTCTCATGAAAAAATAGGATAGCAGCCGCACATTGCACAGCGGATGTCCAGGTTACTAACGCTTTTTTCCTTCATGTTAGTGGCATTCTCACGTAAGCGGTCACTCAAATCCTTCAAATTTCGCGCTGTTTCTTTTCTTTTTCATCGATGGACTCGCAGCAACTACAGCTCGCATTCATATCTTCTTTTTTTAAAGTTATGTAGCTGAGACTACGACTAAGGAGCCCAGGCACAACGATAGGCGCTGCTATCGCTGTCACTGATTTCGCCTTTTAGGCGAAGCAGCCGAATTCTTTGACGCGTGTGAGTGTTTGTTCAAGGAACCGCATGCGGTGCAGTGGTTACATGATAACTCTGCAGCAAGTGTAAGGTCACCTCTCCCTAAAAAATTAAGAAAGAGAGAAACAACGCTGTGGGCCACCACGGTATCAACGACAGTTAATATTTCTTGCAGCGAAAATTCTTAAGGAAAGTTCTACGACAGTTTTTTGTGTGGAGGCGGGCGCTGGTGAAGTTAGACGGTAGCAAGCAGCCGCATGGTCGATATTAAATGTCGATCAAACAGCCGGAAACGCAGTCTACGGTGGTAACCTCGAAGCCGTCGTACAGTACGAACGAAATAGCCAAGTGACGTATAGCCCAATTGACGCAGTAGGTACGGCGTTCCACCTCTCTCTCACTGAGCGTTAACCTTAACTCGGGGACTACCCAGTGTATTATATCTGGTTTCTTGCACGAGTACATGTTCGTAATGAAGTTGGGCGAAGGCTAATGTACTAAACGATGCCGGTGAGAAATTCCTTCAAAGCGTTTGCATATTTAGCACTTTGTGTTGGTGCGTTTTATGGTAGACAGTATAAAAATAAATACGCTTTATTTTTCCGCCGGAAATTAAAGGCGAGAAACGTCAAAGCTTATGGGAGAAGTAAGTTCAGCTGCAACTTGGGGGGGGGGGGGTCGGTTTCGCTACGAACGATTCTCATACCACAGTCAGATGAGCAAATTTAGTGACACTTGGAGCGAAAGCACCTCGCCTCGCATAGGGCCACTTCGTCGGCACTGTCCTAGTCGGCAAAATGAAATGTCGTTCGGCATCGTTGACAATAGTAATCCATGAAGCCACAGGAGTTGATGTTATCCTCGGCATTTCGAGTTTCAGAAATGGTTACTGTGCTATTACGAGAAACAGATAAATGCTTATTTAGAAGAATCTTCGCAATCAAAAATAGAATTGAGGAGGCGGATGATGATGATGATGATGATGATTACGACGACGACGACGACGACGACGATGAAGAAGAAGAAGAAGAAGAAGAAGAAGAAGAAGAAGAAGAAGAAGAAGAAGAAGAAGAAGAAGAAGAAGAAGATGATGATGATGATGAGGAGGAGGAGGAGGAGAAGAAGAAGAAGAACTTTATTCTGGTCCTGTACAAGGTGTTGCAACCTGCCTGGCTAGTCCCATGTTGGGACCGGGAGGTCAAGCCTCCTAGCCCTATCATGGGCGTACTGGACAGCCAGGACTTGAGAGATATGATCGTGGGATCTAATTATTCTGTGTGATCTCAGTAACACGTCAATCTGTTTTGAGCCAATACAAGCTAGGAGCATATACAAAATCCACAGTGCCTGCGGAAATAGCGGAATCCACCGAAAATTGACGTTTCCAGCTTCTTTTGGCTTCACTGAAGACCGCAGACCGTTTTCGTAACACTTTAAATCCCGAAAAGTGATCTTAGAATTAGTGGCGACTCTGCTGGGAGCATTTATTTATTCTTGAGGTGCTGCTATCGAGGCCTGCATACTTCAGCGCAGCGAAGTGAGTTCGTCGAACAGACTCGCTGGCAAGTGCAGGCCACAGCAGGCGTCACTAAACCTCTCCGTCTGACAGGCTGCGAATGAAACTAACGGCGAAGTAAGTACCCTCGCTCGAAGTGTCCCTAAATTAGCCGTCTGACGGTGGTATTAGCATTTCTGACGGGTGGCGCTACAGCGTTTTACTGCTGGCCATGATGCCGCTAAATTACATCATAACTCGCATTCTGTGCAGCCCTGTTGACTAAGTTATACCTTTCGGCACAAAACTGAGAAAGCAGCTTTGAAAGCTAAGAGTGACACTTTCAATAGAGTTAATCTTTATGCATAAGTCTCGTGAGTGCGCGCGGGTCAGACATGGTGGAGTAGTCGTTTGGTGGCCTTGTTGACCTCTAATTGGTAGCGCTAGGGACATGCGATCGACTCATACGGCATTCGATATTGCAACTCGGACGATTTGGGTGCAGAAATTGTCGGTACGCCTTTACAAAACTACGTCCGTTGCTATCATGTTTCTTTTCATGCATTGTGCAATTCTGAAGAGAGCAAATGCAGTGCAGGCCACTTATATTCGGTACTCGGTCTCGTGACCCAAAGCTCAGAATATAGAAGTGCGGGCACTCAGCATTACACGAACTCTATATTTGTTCAGTTCGGCAATTACGGTCGGACGTAAATCGGCGTGATTTCTCGAGGACAATGTACTCACGTAGCAGAAATGAAAAGTAGCGACTCTACTGGCACGTCTTTCCTCAGTTATCCATGTACAAAGGTCCTTGTTTCGTGTGTATCAAGTCATTGTAAAACTAACTGAAAAGACTCAAACTGACTTTGATGTGATCGAAATTATACGGAACCTCCAGGCGTTTTTTCGCCTTGGCCGTGATGTTCCGTGTAAGGTCCAAGCGTGACACCCGCCGTGGTTGCTCAGTGGCTATGGTGTTAGGATGCTGAGCACGAGGTCGCGGGATCGAATCCCGGCCATGGCGGCCGCATTTCGATGGGGGCGAAATGCGAAAACACCCGTGTACTTACATTTATGTGCACGTTAAAAAAACCCCAGGTGGTCGAAGTTTTCATGGTCATCCACTACGGCGTGCCTCATAATGAGAAAGTGGTTTTGGCACATAAAACCCCATTATTTTTTTTTTCCAAGCGTGATAAAAATGCGCCGCCCGCGTGCCGTATGCTGTGCGTGAGGGGGGGGGGGGGGCGAGGGCAAGAGTGAAAGGGTGAGCTAGGAAGGATGGTGCCTTGATGCGCGCCGTCTTATCACATGCCTAGAGTTGAGGTCGCGGAACTTATGTCTTGGAGGCTCGGCACATTTGAAATGAGGAAGCGAACGACAGTATACGAAGCGTTGGCTTTAGGACAAGCGCGGGCACTCCCCTTTCCTCTAGCTGAGCATCACGCCAGTGTTGTGGCAACAAGTGCTCGTGGTCATCGAGTTCTGTCCAGATATGCATGTGCACGCTTTACACCGCGCTTGCTTTGCTATAGTAAGCGAATGCTTTACTGAAATTTATACGACCGATAAAACTACGATAACCTTACTTCATGTAATTGTCTAACGCTTCGCTATCGCTATCATTGCTTCACATTTCGGCCGGCACTGCGACTTTTCCTATCGTGATGATCAAGGGATAACGGCGAAGAAAAGTCTCGTAAGTTGAATTACGAAGGAACAGCGCCAACGAAGACGATCACAAGTGGGGAGAACGACACAGGACAAGCGCCATCCTGTGTCGTTCTCCCCACTTGTGATCGTCTTCGTTGGCGCTGTTCCTTCGTAATTCAAGTATGCACCATCTAGCCCAAATGAATGTTGTCCTGATCTCGTAAGTTATTTCTGCAGAAGAGTTCGACGAAATAGAATAAACTTCACGTGAACCGGATACGTATACGATTAACCTTCGCTAGTGACGTTCATTCGGTCCGCGCCACGACTGATGAAATCGGTAGAAGACGCTCGCGATGACTTCTATCGTTGCGCACTTGACAAAGTTAACGCGCCCGGAAGTTCAGCAGAGACTGTTGCGGTAGTGCGAGCAGCCCAACGCGCTCGCGCGAAAAAGCTCGCGCTACTCAGCCTAAACGCATTCCACCTGTTAGCGAAATTACCATGACGTCGGCCTCGCGAACAACCCTCCACTAGAGGGCGCCAGCGACCGGAGACTCGCGGCCTCCGATTGCTGTGCACTAACAGCAATGGTAACAATGACGACGTCGCAAAAAAAAAAAAATGGCGAGAGGGAAGGAAGGGGGGTTCCAGTGGCACACGGCTAGCAGCGGGCACGCTGCTGCTTGCACGGGCAGGCGAACCGTAACCGAAGGCCTATTGTTTCGGGCTTCGTTACCCACGGAGCTCTTCCGGAGAAGTCGTGCGTAAGCGACTCGTGCAACGTTGCTTTCTTTGTTATTTATTTGTGACTACCTCTCCATCCCCGTCTGTAGGCCCAGCAAAGCAACGTTATCGGAGCGTGCCGTGGTGATCCGCAAACCGGCAGCACAGGTAGGCGCGCATCGGAAAGAACCCCCCACCCCCACCCCCCCTTTTTTTTTTCCACGACCGCAGTCGGGGCAGATTCACACAAGCGGCGAACCTAAAGAAAAAAAAAAGAAAACAGTGCCGGTGGATGCGGAAAGTGGCGCCCGCGGGTCACGAGAAAAAAAAAAAAAAAAAGCAGTTCCGCGTTTAGCCTTGCGAAGCTTCGCCACCCGATTGCGAGGAAACGGTGCAACCAGGAGCATGCCTATACCCACGGTGATCGCGATGCACTTTTACGCGTTCGCTTCTGAATTCACAAAACGAAATGGTAAGATCGCCATGCGCACGGCGTCGCAACTGAACTTTTGGCGTGTTGAATCGGGGAACAGTTACTGAAATACGGCCCGGTGGTTCGACAAGAGCCAGAGTTTTACCTCCACCTGCTTTCGCGGTTCAGGAAAGCTGTAAAATAGCCCAGCTTACTCTTGCGATGCGACTCTGCGCGCCGTTGCATTATTCAGTGACACGAAGTGTATGGCTTTCTGAAGGGCGGTGCAATCGTGTTGTCTCGTTTTCTTCTTCACGCGGCGTTCCCGTTGACAGCCCACTAAAGATCCTGCTCTTGAAATGACACCTTTGGACGAATCGGGATTGAGTTGAGCCAAACAGGTCAGAAGAGGTCTGTCCCTGTATTGCGCGCGCTACTGGACAGCGATTGTGACGGGGGGAGAGAAGAGGGAGGGCTGGAGACATATACATGCATATTGTGACTAAACTGAAGACGTTTCTATGGCGTTTACATCTAAGTGGTAGACTTTATTTTAACGTCCCAAAGCTACTGCTGGGCTATGAGGGTTGCCGGAGCTGACAATTACTTCTGATTATTTTTTGACGGCCCAAGGTTCTTTACCGGATACTAAAATTCCAACACACGACCGCTTCTTCAATGTACCGGCATTACAATGCGGTCATCGAGGACCGAGAGTGAAATCTACAGTCTTCAATTGTGCAGAGGGGCGCCGCATCCCGAAAGCCAAGATATTCTGTGACTACAGTACGCACGGCAGTATGTACGGTCTGGACAAACATTTTGGACTTTCGACACCATTGTTCAGGATAACCTCGGCAGAGAAACCACTCATAGTGCCATATATGCAGATATCCAAACGATTTACTACTATCGTTTCCGAAGTATGCTGACAGTGCTTGTTTGATTAGCATTAAGGGCTCGCATCAGACCAATTAGCGTATAATATCGAAGGTAATGCACGCTCGAGTAGCAAGGATAAAGTATGTTTCACTGCACCATGATCTGCCAGTCAAATAAGAAGCCGCCTAGAAAAAGAGTGCACTATTAAAGGTACTGCTAGTGACAACGTTGTGTGGCGAGATTAAAAAAGAAAAAGGAAAAGCCAGTGCATAAAAGAAAGAAAGAAGGAAAGAAGTTGTACATTTTAAAATTTTATTCACACGATAGGCATTTGTTAGGCTTAGATCCTGGAAATCGCGTATGGCGCGATGAACGTGTCACGGGCTACATAATCTCTGAGTACCTCTGTTTCGAAGCTGCGAGCATCACAGTAGCAACATAGCGTCCTGCATTAACTCACGGAAGGGTATGCGCATGGGGTCACTTTAACATGGCCAGCCAGTAAAGACTTCTTTAAAAAGACAAAATGAAAAAAAAAAAAAACATCCCGATATACTCCTAAGTAGTATAGGTCACACTTTCGGAATAGCAAATATCCGACCTCTATCAAAATCGTATAGAAATAAAAGGGGGGCTGCAGCGCAACATGCATTATCATACTTATTCTCATGGACTGATTTCAAATTTGTTGACCTTTTGATGTGCTTATGTCCCTATTGCTGCGATCAAAGTTCTGCAGTTTTAGTTCTACGAGCAATTTGTGAAATGTTGTCTAATGGTGTGTTCGTAGGTGCAAACTTATGTCTGCTTCTTTCATTACTACAGTGCTGAAAAATTAAATAGCTCATTGTGTTGAGCGTTGTGCAATTTGATGGTAAGAACCGGTTTTGGCATTTTCAAGAATTTAGTTGCCTTTTTACTACCCTTTTCTACATAACCGCAGTGTAAAAACAATTTGTATGTCTGAATGGGTGAATGACTAAACTTCTCTATTTTCTTTAACACCGAAACTTACGAATAAGCTGCTTGTGGCGCTATATATAGCAGCAACACAATACCTGGCGTAATATTGTGTGCAGTAAGTCTTGGCGCTGTTTCATGCGGTATCAGTTGGAGCGAACGAGCAATCCCCTTTCGAGAAATTTAACTTGAGCGAGGGATGCTTCCAGTCCGAATCGTCTTCGTTTGTGGATGCGGCGCTCCCCGAATGGGAAGCGGAGAGGCGTTATCGCCTTCTTCCCCTCTTTCCTACCTTGATTTTCGCTTCTTGCCACCAGCTTCGTTTGTATTCTTTCGCCTCAGTGCTGGCTTATGGATAAGCTGGAGAGAGTGGCGTCAACCAATCACTTGCACGAGCAGTAAGGAGGCTAGGTGCAGTATGGTCCAGGCACGGTTTTATTCGGCTCAGCATTAGCAGCGTGGCTGATGGTAGTATCTTTAACTAGCAATCTGTGGGTCCGCTCTTCGAATACTCGCGGGTCACTGTGGATTTTTTTTCTGCACAAAATGCTGCCATAACACTAAGGAATTGTAGCGATCGACACCGGCGGAAATCAGAACGGCTAGGGAAGTGAGCACATAACAGCTATCGCTGTAAAAAGAGGACTCCAACTTTCGAGAGCACCCAGAAATGTCGACAACATACAGTGATGCCAGAAGCTCCTTGTTATGGGCACAGTATTTCAGAAGAGACGCCGGGTCTTTATCCCCTCTTGCTAGGTCACCCATTCAAAGCGAATTATTCTAGGCGAGTTCAACCCAGTCTTCTGTAATGGATAGCTGCCCGTTTTCATGGGCCGATCCCGATGATAGCGCAGTCTAAAAACGTGGGCCGTTCCTGATGGTATGCGTCACTATGTATGTGCCGGTCATCGATGAGCTTCTTCGACGTCAACTTCCATATTTGCCGCTGTGTATGAGCCACTCTACAATGAACCTTTTTGGCATTAACTTGGGTTAGTGTGAACAACAACAACAACAACAACAACAACAACAACAACGACGACGACGACGACGACGACGACGACGACGACGACGACGTAGTGACTATTAAGTTGTGCTTCGCATTACGCAGACGTCAATAGGCTAACTTTAGATAGATAGATAGATAGATAGATAGATAGATAGATAGATAGATAGATAGATAGATAGATAGATAGATAGATAGATAGATAGATAGATAGATAGATAGATAGATAGATAGATAGATAGATAGATAGATAGATAGATAGATAGATAACGGTGTCCTTGACACAACGCATTCTTACCCATCGGTGAGTTTGGGCTGAGAAAAAAAAAGTAAGAGCGATTACAGTTAAAAGTCAAATTCTCAAGCGAGGCAGGAAGTCACCTGCTATAGCGGCGAATGACACGACTGAAGGATTGGCACCGATTGAGCTGGAACGCTGTTTTTTGGCATATGCTGCGACACGGTGAAAAGAGTACTGTGCTAGCGTGGTTGCGTGTCAAGTGTATAGCAGAATACCGACGACAGCGCCATGCGGTAATATTTTACCCGGGTATTATATTTTCGGTGTGCAAGGCCATATGTTCGCACAACAAGACCGTAAACAAGCATATACGCGTCTCTTCAATCATACAGCAAGGTCTGAAAGGCTGCGGCGTATGCAGAGGAGGGTCTCTTGTGTCAAACCCTCGCCCATCTCTGAAGTTCTCAGGCTGCCACATCACGTATTTATTCTACGCTGACGGCGCGACGCCTGGTTAGCGCTCCCTCCTAATCCAATGTAGACGAGTCCTTGCGCTCGCTTCCATTAAAGTGCTTTTCGATCCCATCACCCGTTGGGATCCCCTTCGAATCACTGCTATGGTACCGTTACGACATCGAAAATGGAAGCCGTCTTTGCAGTGACTGCACCATCACCTTAAAGGACATACCGCTTGCCCGAAAATTCTTATAGCTATACTGTGAGGGCTCGCAGCGCAATGCCGACCACTTACTTAGCGAGGGCATAGATATATTATTTTTTTTGCCATGAAATAAGGTCGCCTTGTACGCTAATATGCGTTCTTTCTGTATCCTGACGCCTGCAGAAGTTGACACTATAAACATGAATTTGGTTGCTCTTTTCCAGTCAATGCACAATTTCTTGCATCACCCCTATTATCTCACTTCACTGAATAAAGCGCGAACGTCTGCCTACCTGTATCCAATACCTGCCGGAGTGCCATGTCAATTGTTTATTTTGATTCGGAGTTCGTCTAGCTAGATACATTAGATTCGGCGAAATGCTGAACACGCGGTAAGAGTGCTGCAGAACATTGCTCGTTAGTTCATTCACTGAGGTGCCCTTAACTGTTCCGGCTTCTCCTCAGTTTGCGCCGTGATACATAACCGGAGTGTGAACGGTGAGACGTGCTGGCGGGCTGGCAGGGCGAAGTGGGACGGATGAATCGTACAGCACGTTGCGCACCCGGTCGAGCTCGTTCCTCGACGTCAGCCTAGCTTCTTTGTATGTGTTGTGAACGCGCTTCCGACTCTATAAAGTGTCGCTCGTCCGAAGAAACTGCCGGCACCTTTCGCAAGGCTAGGAGTGCCTGCAGCAAGCAGCACCCTTCTTTCCTTTAGAAACAGCTCGTGTCCTTACAGTTCAGGATGTTTTTTCCCGAGCACTACATTCCGATAGCTTCGTTTTTCCATTCGCGCGCTGTATCCACATGGACATGGGAGACAGTGAAGAACTCGGGCTCGTTCTATTTGCAGATGTTGCAGGCGTATAACGAACGTACAGACGTTTACCCTCGGTGTTACGTAAGCTCGGAAGTGGCTATGCGCGCAGAGCGACAAGGATGGAGGAGCGAGTCTGGGCGCCTTGGAGTCAGCAACGTAGTGGCGAGACACGGGAACGCCGTCCGTATACCGACGTGCCTTCGGAGAAGGAACCTGAAGCAGGACGTAGGACGTCCGATTTCCCGTACTACACACGTCGTGGTGCCAAGTTGGCACGCCGGAGGTAATCAATCAAGTGACTCCCCCAAGAGAACGCGGGCTAAGAAGAGAGATCGGGGCAGACGGGAACAGAGCGCGCTTTACACACGCGCGCTGCGCGCGCTCTGCTGGAATTCGTACGCGAAGTTTCGGGATTATGAAAGAAAACAGCGTCGAGCTTAGTAAGGGCTGCAGCTACTGACAATGGTGGTGACGTCAATGCTGCTGCTGCAGCTTCTGACAATGGTGGTGACGTCAACGCCCCACCCTCGCTCTCCGCCTTCTCTTGGCAAATTACGCGCAGCAGGCCACGTAACTCGGAATAAAATGTTTTAAATATAGAAGCCTTCATTTTCGGTGGTTGTGTGCGCGTGACATTTGAGCGGAGATGCATATGCTTGGCTCAGGAACCACGTTGCTGTGTCCTGGCAGCTTACCACGATACAAGGCGTTCATGTTATAAGGAATACTGGATGCCTAAATGTTTAGGGTAGGTGTCCCTAACTTAGAGTTTCCTACTAAAATTTACTAGAGAGAACTCTAGTGCTGCAATCGTTCAGCTACCATGGGAATGATGCCTAGCACATGGATCTGTCTAATCCGCACCTGTGGCTTGAGACGTTTTATTGGTTTTAAGGTGAAAGCCTTAAGTGCCTCATGGGTTGAAAAATCCTCTGTCCCGCGTTATCGAAAAATTAACCGCCCGGCCTTGTGGCACCAAAATTCAATGGCACCACAATCGACGGTGCCACTTACGACCAATGGTGGGACTCGAACCCGCGACCTTTGGTGGGAGTCCAACCCTCGATCTTTGGTGGGACCAAAATTCAACGGCACCAAAACTGATGTTGCCACCATTGATGGTCGAACACACTTTCATTGGTGGGAGTCGAACCCACGAATTTCGCTGTTCATTAAGGCAAAGTTAATTAAGACACTCGAACCCACGATCTTTGCTGGGGGAAAATAATAAGGAAGTAACAACGCACTCGAATGAGAATGTCAAGTAATTTAATCAATGCTTCGTGAGCGCCCAGGCTTTCGCCTTCATGCTCTTTAGTGTATGCTAAAGTGAATGTGTCTCTTTTTATTCGCTATGCTTTATCTGTGTTTATGGGCCTAAATTTTGAAGCAACCTTACATTTTCTAGACGCAGAACGCAATAAGCCTGTGCGCACATGGATATGTCACTGTAAATTGTGGCAGTTATAACACACTATTTTATTAAATATGATGAGCTTGCAAAGTCCCATGCTGACTGAACAGAAATGCTTTCTTCTCCCATAGACGCTAGCGCCAGAGTTTCCTCTGGTAACATTTTGTAGGAAACTCTATGGGGCACAAGAAATGTGGCTAATATGGACATTCATCCGGTGGCCAGCTCTCCAGCAAAGATTTCAGTCCCTTGTCAGTAGTAGCGCTGAGCGTATTCATTTGCTAACAACGTGAACACATAGCGATGTCTATCAGTACAAGCGTGTCAGTAGAGAGTAATATTATGGCGTAAATATGTATCACAGTACTGATAGTTCATTGAGCTTGCAAACCTTATAAGCAGTCCTTAAGTGCGAAATCATAGGAGCGTTGCTACTATCGCAGAGGAAGCTTAGAAGTTCACAATTCACGTTAAGTGGCCCCGCTTTTTTCGGTAGTCAAACAAATCAAGATTGTGGCGTCTTGCGATGCCCACTGAAAACCAGGGAGACTTTCTGTAGGCAGTAGCCGGCGCTGAACTCATCCGCTTCATGCCTTTCCACTCGTGAGTGTAAGAACTCTTGCACAACCCAGATGACGAGGTGAACGCAAAGTAGCTGGTCATGGTCACACGGGAAGAGTCTCCCCAAAATATTATTTCGCTAAGGATGTTGTTTTACTAACTGGATTAACGTGTGCGCTAGCATAGTTGAATTAAGGGTACTATTTGATTTCAGCATTGACAGTTTTGAGTATTCTAACAGCCAGATTCTTCTGTGACCTTATGCGATGATTTTGCTGTTGCCAAGCCCAGGTATCAGGTTTTCATGTTGCGAAGGGTTTCTAGTATACATATCTCTACAAAATTACTAGGGGATAGTGGATTCTGCTTCAAGCCACCAGCTTCAGCTAGTGTTGAGCTGAATATTTCGGCGGTTGCCAATCAGTATGTATAAGCGGATAGCAAAATGTGTAGCCATACTTTCAGATTGATTCCAATAGATTACAAGCATTACGAGGAAACGGTGTAATTGCTGTTTAAAATTGTAACACTTAAAATGTCTCAGCTACAATTAATTGAACACACCCGCCATGGTGACTCAATGGATCATGGTGCTAATATAAAGACATGGATGATGCGAACAAGGCCATAAGTATGCATGTTCAAGGACAAATGAATTATTTAACAGTTGTGTAGATATTTCTTATTTGTAAGGGAAAATGGCGACGGTCCTTTTGCACGTTTATTTGAGTGTTACACGCCGTACAGCGAGCGCTGAATTTACGTGAATGATACCATACGGCACTGCAATCGCTAATTTTCGTTATTTTCCAGTAGATGACATGATCGCAAGCGCCATTCTTTTGTTGAAACATTGTTTATATATATTAAGACCTTTAATAGTGGAACGAATGCTGAACCCTGAAGGCTAGTGGACGCTCGAACAAATGCAAATATATCCACACGCTGTGTTCTTCATTACTAAGTTATGAGGCCACAAAAATAGTAACGGAAAAAATTTACTTGGTGCCTAACGAAAGGAGCACTACAGTGCGCACAATTTCAGAAGTCTAATCTGTGACACGTTCGAGAAGCTAACTTTCTTGGGTCTAAACGTTGAATAAGTGTGGCTTATGCAGAGAAAGCTCGCCAAGATTTTCTGGTAGGACAACGAAACAGGTACGCGCCAATCGCCAGTATACGGCTCAACCGAAAACCGTCAAGCACGCTTACTTGTTTGCGAAAACGAAAACGTGAATCACGAGACAAAATAAACCGTCGACAAAAGCCTTTATTTCACACTATAAATGACATCATCCCGTTACGGTTAAGTATGGGGCCGCATCGACCTTGTAACGAAGTCTGCAGCCTCAAGCGCGGACAACTCTGGATACAACTTTTCCAATAACGCCGTCCCTTAGCAGCGAATGACCGCATTGGCATGTAAAACACGTCTAATGGTTCGTCTTTCGTGATCACGCTGTCACTCGCATCTCCCACGGAGGAACGCTGCCGTGAAACAGAAGGCATAGTGTCGTCATCAGACAGGCTCGCAGAGGTCACAATGCCGGCTTCCGCCGCATTACGAAACGAACCAGAAGGCAGTTTCATCAACACGTCGTGCCACTGAAAAAGGACCCCATAAGAGACTCTCGCAAACTTAATGCTCATCGTTCTTTTTGGAATGCGTCTAATTAGATGCAACTCATCCTTCATAGAGCACGAGACTCGTGAACTCTGCTCCTCGGCGTCACGCTAGCGTGGAGCAATGTTTTCAGTACCGAGCTCGGCGTGTCGAAATAAATGACGTAGTATATTCGCCTCCGCTCTCTTGCAGGCGAGACCCTTGGATTGCACGTCCGTCGCTTCTACTAGCGCGAAGTTACGGCAGTGGGTGCAAAGGCCTTGAGCTACAGAGGGGGCATTGTTGGATACCGCATGATTACGAAACGTCCTTCCTTTTTTTTTTCTATGTTGACGACTCATTTTTTTATGGCGTGCAACACGCTGAGAGGCGAAATTTCACGCTTTTGATTTTACGATCCAGTGCACTATGCGGTCTGTTTTGAGCTGTCCTTAGTGCATTTATGCCGCCTGACATGAAGTATGACCTTTTCGTTCTTGTTACTTTTCATTTGTCCAGGGCCGGCTTGCTCTCTCATTTTTAGTATTTAAGCAGCCGGCGCCGCTTAAAGGCGTTAGCATTTACTGAACATAACGTAATAACAAAACAAAAGACGTTTGAGTCTGTAAAAAGAAGCAAAATAGATGAGTTCGTGGTAGTCGGCCAAGGCTGGCCAGGGGAGTAAACACACCATTTTTTAACGACAACATAGTCGGGGATTTCCTTTCGCTATGTACATAGAGTATTTCGCTATGGCTTAAGCAGATACGCTCTAACTGGAGTATACTGTGCCCTCCTGAAACACCTTTCATGTCCTAAAGATTGAAGAGAAGTATACGAAGGTAAAAAATTATTAAACAGACGTAGTTAATGTAAAGGACATCCGAGAGCAGTTGGCTTCACATGAACTGCTCGTTGTTTGCACTATATTGTGTTGAAGCGGAGGAACCAAAACCTCGTATTTTTTACAGAGCTTGATGACAAAATTGTTCTCTGTTCGCTTTACATCGGGAAGAAAAAAAATGTTAAAAGTGTAGGTTTTTGTTTCATCCATGTTGATTTGTAAACCTTGTGTTTACGCGTCTCGCTGCCTCATAGTTTTTTGCATATGACAGATTTTATTTTTTTTCTCTCGCTTTCTTTTTCTTTCTTAAGCTGCGTCAATGCGTTCTCCGACAATGCGTTACAGTCATAGGAAACACCCGCAAACGTATTCTGAGCACATCGTGAATGCTGCTGGCAGGTTCACAGCGTGAATTTTTCGCACTACAAAAGTGCTTCTCCTCTAACCACGTTTTCGCTTGCGCTTTCACACATGAGCATATTTTCATGCCGGGAACTGTGAAGGAGCCGAGTACTCCATTGTATTGTGCCCATAAAATGCTCCCTTAAGCATTTCTTGACAAGTAGCCGATTGGCCCAATACTAGTTAACCCGCAGAAATTCCAACGCGGGCTTCAGTGGCCAGGCGAATGTCAGCAGCGGTCGACAGCTATTAGAGACGGCCGCAAATTGACACAAACACACAAATGAAGTACACACCAGCGCCCTATACCTAATCCGTGCATGTGTATTAATTCAAGCCCCTATTTTTTATTAAATGTTTGTGCAGGAGAAGTTCGCATCCTGAGTGATGCCCGATACTCCTCGTCTCTTAATCAAACAGTAGTTAAAAAAAGATTTCCGGCTGAAAGAAACAAACAAGAGAAAAAATAGACAGACGGTACGTAACAAGGATAGGCCGGCTAAAACGGACACAAAAAGCGATAAATTATCAACACAAAAAGTAAATATAGGTCCGAGAGCGCCAACGCAAACTTCACACAAAGTTCAAATGGTCGCGTGGTACTTCACAACACGGAACTTGTATAAAAACTAATCCCATTTAAGTAAATAGAATATCCACTCGTAATTCACTTGCATTTAGATGGACCGCAGTCTACCATAGAGTATTATACAAGCTCACATCACAGGTTGTAACGAAGTCAAGATCAAGGAAACCTCTAAAAAAAAAAAAACATTACACTGCCGCGCATATCCCCAGAACATAATTACTACGCTCTAGTAATTATCTACGATTCTCGGCTCTTCCGAAAATTCTTTTAAGGCGCTAGCTGCGCGTTTTTGCAGTTCAATTGTTGGTTACGGCCCAAATATCTTCCCCCCCAAAAAAGTGGCCGTTTGTCCAGAGCAAGTAATTTATCTCGTACTTTCTTCCTATGCTGAGCACGAATGATGCAGCGCAACAAAAGGTGTTCAATACCTTATTATGATTCCAAGCAAGAGCACACCGCACTTTCGACTTGTCCTGTACTATGTAAAAAAAAAAAAAAAGAACCTCTTTGTGTTTGCTGTGCCTAGACGTAATCTATGTATTGCTGTTTCGGGAGAACGTTTAACCGTCGTCGGATTAGTGATATAGCCATACGTTTAACCAACTAGCCCTACAAAAGGTGCTCGACAGCTTTACAGAAGAAGGCAGTTCTCCCCGGCACCGTACTACATCGTTCAAAACCTAACCCGACCTGTGACCGCCGGCTGACACGTGATCCCGCGAGAACAGCGCGATTGCGAGCGCCGCTTGCTCCGCCCGTGGCGATTGCGCGCCAGCGCATCCCACGCTTGCACGCGGGCCGCATCACCGCGGCCCGACATCGGCCAAGGCGGGCGTCCGCATTGCTCGCTCGTCGCGGCTGCGTTTCCTCGGGGGGGCGACCAGCGCCGGTGCCGCATCCTTGGAAGGTCGCGCCTGCCTCGCCTCGCTGCCTGCTGCACCGCGGAATGCGCGCGACGCAAACTCAGCAGCAGCGCGCGCTGCGCGCGGAGACGACGACAGGGAGGGTGTACAGCGCCGACACGCTGCCAGCGAAGCAAGGTCGGCCCGGGGAGGGGGCGCGAGACAACCCCCTCTATTTTTGCGCCTCCGGCTGTTGCTGCTGCGGCCGCTGCTGCTGACGGCTTGGCGGGCCCCTGGCTCTCGGGCCCGTAGCCGTATAGCAGAAGAACTCCCCCCGCCGTCGCGAAGCAACGTTTTCCCGCCGAGATTTACAGCTCGCCTCGTATTCTCAGCTTCGGTGCGTTTTCTTTCAAACTGCCCCTCTTGGTTCCGCTCGAAGTGGTGTCACTACAGCGTTCCGATAGAACAAGGGCGAGCGGTTGAGCTGCCTTAAGCCGTGTTCCTGTAACCTCCTCTCCCCCTCCCCCCTCCCAATTCGAGTGCGTGACTCACGCCCACAACTGATGTAACGGCCGGGGGACACAACCGGCAGCCCAGCAGCGCGACACCGCAGGGCTCCCACGCTCAGAGCCTTCGCTGTTTCGTGTATAGCCCGCCGTCTCCCACGCAGTAGCGAGTAGTACCTTGTGATGTCCCGGGCCGTTTTACCAAGCCGCGGCGTCTAAGCGATAGACAAGGGGTGTGCATGGTGGCGTTCACAGTGGTAACGCTTGTAAGGAGTGTTACAAAACGCTTAGGTAACGTCTCTCCTGTCTTGCTGCCCCCCTTCAGCCGTGCTAAAGACATCCCCTCGCCACTGCACAGACATCGTTGCTCGGAAGGAAATCCCGACTTTCATTAGCATTCTTTTTCTTCCGCTCATCTGTTAAAGACGCTGCGATTGAGAGATCGACTACCTCCGTGGTGGAAAGGTAACAAACGTGAGCGTGTCGCGTGTCACATACGTTAATGAACACGACCAGGAATAGATCCGTGTGGCGCAACATAAGGCAAACAACTTAAGCATGTGCTAATGCAACGGTGTCTGTTTACCTTCCACGTCAACGTTGTCAGACCTACCCTTCTATATATTACCTCGAGCCTTAATTTGAGGTACAGTGCGTGCATTCTAGGTCATTAGAGCAACGAGCCATGTCGAGCATATAAGCTACTAAATTATCTTTGGATATTTTACAACCACTTTACAATTTAGTGCAAGCGCGCTGAGTGCGGATTATAACGATATTTTCGTGGCCTAGATTTTTTAATAAGGGAAAAGAAGTCTAAGAACGGCGCAATTTGACGCTACACACAAGCGAAGCACATTCCTACAATGTGCTTCCTTTCTTCGAAGAACAAGGATTCGTGTCTTCTGATTTCGTATGCTAACAATTTCAATGTGCATCTCCAGGAATGTAGTCATTGCAGAAAAAGTAATAGCAGATATAGCAATTTCTAATTGAGCGCTTTTACTTACTATTCAGTTGAAGAGTAACAGGGTAATGTATTGTGGTATAAGTATTTTTGCTTGTTATGTGAAAGAAAAACTGAATGGCAGCTCTTGTGTTCTTGCGTATTTAAATCTTGTAATGTCCAAATAGACATGCCTTGTTGTATCCGTTATTATCCTTCCCACGAAACTTTAAACCCACTTCGGAGATTGGCTAAATGTTTCTTCAAACATTTCACTTTTTAGACCACTCAAAAAGCTGTGATGGATACCAGTTCAAAGAGTAATATCATTCTTTGGCTCATTCGATGCACTTTCCAATAGCGGAGTAGGCGCCTTTCTCACGTCGGTTGGGGCTTCTTCGACAAAGAAAGCAGAAAAATTACGTGTCCAATGATGGTATCGAACCTTGACCCCCCAACACAACAGCCCAATGTTCTAACCATCTAGGCCATAACTTTCTTTTTTTATGCGAAGCATATTACTAGAGCTCAACCCAGCTCCTCAGGCGCGGCGGTGTCGCCTTGAAGGCTGACCACGTGACACCGTGACGTCACGACAGAGGAGAAACGGGGATCCAACTCGCGCCGTCGCTCGCGGCGGTATATAAGCAGCTGCGCTTGTTTCTAGGTGGCTTTAGCTCAACTTTTGCAAGATGGGCTGGGTGGGAATCGAACCAGGGTCTCTGGAGTGTGAGACGGAGACGCTACCACTGAGCCACGAGTACGATGCTTCAAAGCGGTACAAAAGCGCCTCTAGTGAATGCGGTGTTGCCTTAGAAACGAGCTGTTTCTAAGGCTCAGGCGTGCGTCGCTTGCTCAGGCGCACATTTCGTTGCCGCGCCGAACGCTGCGTTGCTCGACGCTCACCGCGTCCAATGCGGGGCGCGTAGTCGCTGCGCCGTAGCCCATTGTCTTACACCCCTTGGCGGGTCGACGGGAATGCTGTCGCGTTCAACTCTTGAAGGCGAAGCAGAGTAACGCATGAGTTGTTTCTTCGTCTAGCCGAAGCAAATATAGCCAAGCAACAGCAGTTCACCAGGCTAAACAGTGGTTCAACAACTAAAATAAAGGCTAGTATGCTTCGCATCCTGGGCTTAACCTTAGCTAAGCCACAGCCATTTTCTTCATTGCCTGACTTGCATTACATTAAACAGCGAAAAAAAAGTTTTAGCAACGAAACAACGTCAGCCAAACGGAGGCTGACCTCTGGCACTAACTTTTATTGGTGTACAATGGAGTGGTTCTACTTTCTGGAGTCAGTCAGGTACTGGGCTCCTCAGCTTCTTGATTTCAATGAACTTCATAATGACTTCGCAAGAGTAATCGTCAACAGGAAAAAAAAAGCGCATACAAACGCAAATGTTGTAATCTACGTGAATCGAACCTTCCTTGAACCGGTTCATAAATGCTATACAACTGATCATTTGCAGCTGAACGTTTCGCAGCGTAGTGATTACGTGCCTGCCAGGCATTATACAAGACGCAGGGAAACACACCACGCGAACCATGTGACCACTCATAACACAATCTCCGGGATCGGTCCATGGACTTTGATATGACACTCTATCCAGTGTCGGCCCTCCAAGTAAGGTGTGCCAATCCTGGAAATAGTGCAGTTTACTATTGCACTATACTACCGACCAATCCTGGATATAGTACAATATACTATTGGTCCATCCTGGAATAAATTGCACCATACTATCGACCAGACCTGGAGATAGTGCAATATACTACCAGGCGATTCTGGAGATAGCATAATATATTATCGGTCGACCTTGAAGATAGTGCAATATACAATCAGCCTATCCTAAAGATAGGTATACTGTCGCCCAATCCTGGAGTAAGTTGCACTATAATATCCGCCGATTCTGAAGATATTGCAATACACCATCGGCCGACCTTGGAGATAGTGGCCGATGCCGGAGATAGTGCAGTGTACTACCGGCCGATCCTGGAGATAATGGTCAGTTATGAAGATAGTGCAACATATACTATCGGCCGATCCTGGGGTAAATTGCACTGCACTGTCGACCAGTCCTGGAGATAGTGCAATATGCTAACGGCCGATTATGGAGATAGCGCAATATACTATCGGCCGACCTCGAAGGTAGTGCAATATACAGTCAGCCTATCCTGGAGGTAGTGAGGTACACTATCGGCCAATTCTGGAGGCATCCCCGGAAAAATTGTCGCGCGATTGGCCGTTCGAGGCACCTTGCGCGCATTCGCGGGCTTTTCTCATGCTTGGAAAAGTACCTTTATGTAACCCGTATTGAGCAACAGAAAGCTGTATCGGGAATTTTTTCATGTTGCCCTACAATTTTCTCGTTGACGTTTTTTCATCTAATTATAATATTTTAGAAGTTGACTATAATTAAGACTAATAATGTAATCAGGCAGAATGCAGAAAGCAATTTGAGTACCTCCAAGCGACGGCAAACAACATTACCTTTGTTCTGTAATTCTGAGCCACGCGGTATTTGCATACCTTTAACGTTCAGCTTAAGTGGGACCCTCTGTATAGTAGGCGACCGGACCTTCTCGCTATATTCTGTAGAACTCCAGCAGTTGGGCCACAATAGCACGTATATTTCTGCCGTGCCAACGGCAACTACTCTTTGAGATGATTAGTGATTGCGCCACGTTAAATGGGACGAATGACAGCACGCACGCGCGCATAAAATTTCCATTCGGCCACAGACTCACCACTGTTTAGTGCTTGTATCCCGTCTCGTAGCAACGAGTTGCTTCTAAAGGCGAGACCGTGCCAGTTTCTCCCATTCTACTCTCGTGGCAGCCAGCGCTTTGAGACGCCGTGCTGGACTGCACCTCGTCCACGAGAACGCTGACGTCCCGGAAGTACCGCGAAAGTCGCAGGGCTCGTTGGCCCGACCCGTCCGCATTTATACATGCGCGCTGCAAATGAATCGGGCTGGGTCAACCTACTTCAGGCAGTCGGACTGTCTCGGCCTGACTCGACGCTCGCTCAACGCGACGCGATGGTATTTTCTTGAACTCGACAGGCCGATTGCGGCCCGACATGCCGACTCGACCCACTTCTGTCGGGTTCACGTCAGTGCCCTTATGGATAGTCTGTGGCTTATTCTTGAATTCACCGGCAGAGCGCATCTGGAAGAGTCAATGACGCATGTACATAAAAGCGGCCAACCGCAAGCGCCTCCATATGACGTCATTCGATTTGACGACCGCTGCCAACGCATGTTGCTACCGCCGCCGCCGAGTTGCACTTTTGTTTAGAGGGCACAAAGTTCATAAACGATTTTTTTTAAAAAGTCGGCTGTCTGCCTGCCTGCACGCTGTCGCAACCACGTGAGAGTATCATTTACTTTCTCTGGACCACCTATCCGTACCGCCGCCTTTCTGCATCTTAATGTCGCATTCATTATCTTGATATGTGGTATGTGTTATATACAGATGAATACAGCCTGAACTAAATTAGCTGCAACACGCTAGTAGCAGCTGCGGAGCCGTATACTGCCACGACCAACGGTTGTTTCACCGGTGATTTGTTTTCGCACCTGCTAAACTTAGCAAGGCACTTAGCCCGCCAAGTGAAGGCTCCCTTGCCAGCCGAGTGATTCGACCGGGATATGCCGGGGGCAACCTCCTGGAGTCATGTTTGTAAACAAGAAAATGGTCCTAGAGGACGCATTAACGGAACCAGATGGAGGTCACGCATTGTTACGTGTCGCCCAGTGCACCCCGTAAATGTATAAAACACTTCAGAAACTATCAAACCTGAATGTATGAAAGTAGCCGGTATTAGAAGATAGGGTTCAGTATAATTGTTGCCTTCTGGCTGGCTTCATTTCTTCGTTTCGTTTTCCATTCGATGCTCAAGCATAAGAATTCAGTTCAAGATGAGCTTTATATTTGAGTTTGGAGCCCGGAGAACTTGCTAGGAGACTCTGTAGGCGCGCTACAAGTATCCGACTTACTTGCTCCTTGGCGGCGCAAGAACATTACGCCCCCGTGCCGTCCTTGGACTCTGCTCGCCGGGCCGGACCGCGTTGCGGCCGCTTAATGCCCTCATTGTTTGTAGGCAGTCCCGCACTTGTGCATTAGTGGTGACCGCAACCTGACCACCGCATTTCTTTCGTACGCCTTTTGATGGTGATTTAGCTAGGCGACCCAGTTCGTGCCTTAAGAGCATTCGTTGGCTATGTCCTTGCTCCCTCCGATGAACTGCAGCTGTAAGAGGGTACTGTCGGCGCCAAGTTGCATTATGTATCTTCCCTTCGAGGTGGAAACACAAGTGAACAAAACAAGGCGTCCCCAGAGCAGAGGAGCCAGGGGAAAATTTTTTCCAACACATTCTTTCATGCTGGTTCTATTTACTTCTGATCGACCGTTTAGCCGAGTAACCGGTGCCGGTGATAGCGGAACTTACATGCTTCTTGCGAGCCTCTAACAAACGGTAAATAGAATGTAAACGAAACGAAGACGCAACAACACATTGTCCCAGATATGAAAACGCCAAATACGACCTGCTTAAATCGGTTCTCTATCAAGGCAGCCCCAAGCTTTCCATGCAATAACAATAAAAAAATAATTATTTTATTTTGGGAACTTGCGTGACAAAACCAAAGATCTTATTATAAGACATGCCGTAGTGTGGAAGCCGGGATTCATTTTTGGCACCTGGGATTCGTTACCATGCACTGAATGCACGGGAAACGAGAGTTTGTTGCATTCCGCCGCTATTGGAATGCACTGGCCGTGGCCCGGATCGAACCCATGACCACCAGACCCCAGCAGCACAACACTGTAGCCACATAGGAGTGGCGGAAGGTTCGATGCATTAAGCTTCGCTACAGAAATAAAGGTAAAATCTCATAAATTACGGGGTATAACGTCCCAAGCTAACTCACGGGCTTTATGAGAATCCGCAGTAAGCGTGGTCCGCATTAATTTTGACAATCATTTCTTTTATTGTGCACCCTATGCACGGTACTCAAGCGTCTTTGTATTCTCCACATCGTAATTCGTATACCGCGGTCGGGAATGGAACCCTTGAATTTGTGTTCAGCCACGGAACGTCAGAACCACGGAAAGCTATCACCGCGGTGCTCCTGTAACGCTCTTACAAAGTTCTTTTGTGATAATGCTTGCTGGTAAAGTTATCAAAGACCTGGAAGCATCTTTTTTTTTGTATATATAGTGGCAGGTGCTGTTTTTCCTTCACTAATACTTCATGGCGCCAATTCAAAGGTGTCACCAACATACGTTTTCGCAGAAGGAATCGCGATTAAAAAATTTTTTTACAATGCAGGCCTCGAACCGGGGACCGGGACATTTTAGATGCTATCAAGATCATGGCTCTCATCGTCGTCCTGTCATTGTCGTGATCGCTACCGGGCTGTTGTCTTAGATACAGATATCACTGCTTAGGTGACGCTTAGGGCTTTCGTTTTCATAGCTTTCTTTCTTTTTTTGTTCCGGGACTGCCTAAACTCTTCTCGCATCAAATGATTAGGGCATATTCGCGTTTTTTCTATGTCCTTAAGCAGTTTAATTATGACAAGGACCTAGAATTCGCACTTTTTGTGAAGTGCCTTAAATTCACGCTCAATTGATGCCGCGAACAGTTCGCATTTGTGTCGAGATACGCACTTAGTCCTTCTATTTCTCCAGACTTATCGCTTGCTAATTATTCCGAAACTTAAGATTCAAACCAAGATGTGAATATCCATCCCACAGCGTTATCGACGTTCCCCAATATGTTTTATACGAGTGCTGTTGCTACTATAACACGCACTTCATGTGCTAATGAGGTTCCAGTTGCAGACAGGCATGTCATGTCTGCACTACAGTCGTTATGGAACGTTCTCTGTCACTGGCACAAAAAGCGATTCGTGCACTATACAGTACTTGAAGTGCATCGGTTTGAGAGACCGCTTATAGTGCCCCTGTGCCCTCAGTGCCAACAGTCTTCCTCTTTCTATTTCCCCTTTCCCTCACTCCCAGTGTAGGGTAGCGAACGGGACACTCGTCTGGTTGACTTTCTTGCCCTTTTCTCCCCTTACTTACTCTCTCGCTTTTCCATAAGCTAGAATAATTTTGTGCACAGATGTAAAGCAGCATAACCAATCGCCAGCACCGAAGACGGTGCGCTTTCCTTGAGCTACTGTCTATGCAAAGGGCCACAGATTCATGCATGTATTAGAGTGCAGCTCTTAGACACCCGTTCCTGCGGCGAGCGGCGACGGCTTCAGTGTAACCGAGCGAACGAGAACAGCGAAAGATGAAAGCGAACGCGGAGCGCAGCGGTGAGGGTGAAAGACGCGAGGAGGAAAGCGGAGAGGAGCGCGCAGCGGAACCGTGAGGCGGAAAGCCGAGGAGGCTATGGCGAAAGCGTGAGAAGAGAAGCGTAGTGCGGCGACGATGCCTGCGAGATGGCGCCAGAGTAGCGCGCGTCGTCTGGGAGGTCTGTTTGCGGTGGCTGCTGTGAATCCCGCCAACGAGTGTCACCCACACGCTGACTCTCGCGATCTCGAGACTAACGAAGCAGTAGCGCCGAATTTCACTCCGTTAGCACACTGCACGCAAGTTGTCCACGCCAGCCAATATATTGTGAAATGAAAACACGTATAGATCTGTGCTAAAATTTTGCATTAGGGATTATCGTAATCATCGGTGACTTTTTTTTTCTAATTCGGGCCTGTGTTTTGCTCTCCCTGATGGTTTTGTACGCTTTCTCTCCCTGTAAATTTTATGCTCTCTTAGCTACCCTCCCACAATGCAGAGTAGCGAATTGGATATTGCCGTCTGGTCAACCTCCCCTGCCCGGCCGCACCACTCGAAGGGCTGCACCAGATTCTGTGCTGCACCGCGCACACCAGGTCCACCACACCAGGGAGGAGGGGGGAGGGCGATGGCACCCGTCTCCAGTTCACTACCGCTGAGCGCCATCTCCATAAGCGGGCACGACTCGGACTAGAATCGTAATACAATAGAGGAAGTCAGAAGAAAGCACACAAGGAGAGACAAATGAAGGCTTATTGCCTCCGGACGTGTCTTTCCCTTCGGGTCACGTCAGCGATGGAAAGAAATGCGCGAAGACCCATATCTGTCACAAAAAAAAAGAAGTAGGCGCTCTTGGCTAGCCGTTGTCGCCGAGCTTCAATGCATGATTTCGAGAGGAATAATAGGCGATGCAATTATTATGGCCATCATGGAAATCATAGCTGTAGTACACTCATTTTCCAACCATTTGGTTATACTTCGTTTGGAAAGTACAACACAGCTTTATTTTCCTCAGTGTTACTGTCTGTTCAATGTGTGCTCCCTAGTGCTTATTCAGAATTGTTGAGAATCTGACGTTCACAGCTGTACATTCACAGCTGCGTTCACAAAAGTTCCCAGCAATGTAAACATCAATACCTAAATGAACACAAGGATGCATAAATCACCTCAGTGGTGCCTTAGCGAGTGTGGCGTCCCGCTGCCCAACACTGTAGACCGCGTGTTTGAATTCTGGCCGTGGCGGCCGCATTGCGCATAGGGTCACTGCGCGAAAAAATCCTCTAATTTACTCTGCCGCCTTAGACGCTAAGGATACCTTTGTGGTCAGAATTTATTCTGGATCACTGCACTGACGGCGTCATTCATTGCCTTCGTGTTTTCTGAATTGTATAACTACTATATTTAACAGTGATTAATTTATGTTCATTACGCGTTTTCTTTGTTTATTATGATTTATACATGTAACCCACCCCTTATGTAACACCCCCAACCCCGGGGGCCTTTAAGGTAATAAAGTGAAGTGAAGTTAAGTTTCGAATAACGATAATTGATCCTAATACTTTGCGCACGGATAGACACACTCAGCACATTCCATAGACCGTAACTGCTGCTGGCTGAAAAATCGCGGCTTTCAAATTTTTTTGAACACAACAACACGGCTGATTTCGACCGGAGTAATGCTGGCCCGACTAAACGAGCGTCTGTAAATTGCCTGCTAGTCTCTTAACGAGTGGCGAATGATTACGTTGGCGAAGCTGAACATTGAACAACAAACACAAACCCAAGTCTCGCAACATGCGTGTATATTGCTGTTGAGTTCTTTTAACGACGCGTTTTATGCGGCTAAAAGAGCGCTCGCAAAGCACGTTTCATGTCCTGCGCGACTGCAACGACATTTTTTTCCGCGCAGTGGGCCAGCTAGCTCCGCGAGCAGTGAATCTCGGATTGCGCGTAAAGGCAGTATACGCTTTCATTTCGCTCGAATATTCTGCGAGAATCGACTTTTAGTAGGGAACTGAAAGTGCGTCCGCGCCTGTTTGACAAGGGTAGAAAATGCACGCCGGAGACGCGGACACCTCACACAAAAGAAGCTGGTGGTGCGTGCGCGCAATCCGATCTCGTAAAACAGGTTTCTTTGGCTGTCTGCGCTGAGAGGTGCCTCGCGTTTTCATCTTCGCGTGTTCGTGTCGACAGACGCTGACAAGAAAAAAAGAAAGATACGGAGACAGCAGCAACAACCGAAAGAGCCAAGCAGGCGAGCCTCCTCGCGTCTGAAGGCGCTATTTTGGAGCCCCGCAGATAAACTTTTACTGCCGCAATTTATAGAAGCTCCGTTTAGGCGCGTCCGGTTCCGCCGCGGTCGCCGCCTTTGTTTAGACACAGACCTGTTCTCTCGCTGCCGACGGATTGGACGCATGTCTGGTGGCGAGACGCAACAATTCATTGGGTCGTTGTTGGAAAGCGGTGATCAATCGCTGCATCTTGTTACAACTAGCCACAAGTAATTGGACAAGCTGAAGTGGAAGTTCAGAGAGAGAGAGAGAGAGAGATTCTCCAGCCAGTAGCGCCTGCTCGAACTTCTTTTTTTGAAACTCTGGCAGCCGTCATCCTGAACGCGAGGCTGTTAGTAAATCAGCTTTGTTATGGTAACCAACCACCACTTTGAGTCTAATTGCATGCATATACGCATAAAAAGGAATACGGTGCTGTTCGGTTCAACGAAAGTGTGCGTTAAGCTTTAACCAAATTTAAAAAAAAATATTTTGAATAGTATACAGTACAGATTCTCAGCGCCAAGCTGCCGCTTAATGAAATCGTAATGAGATGGAGTGTAACAAGATAGAGGGCAAGTAGCAACTGTGGCTGGTACCTATGTTTAGAACCTTCAAATTGCTTCAACGATCAGACTGACCTGAGTAAAACACTAGCAAGCAAGTAAACATAAAATTAATATAGAATAAGAACAATATGTAGCGAACCGCTGCACTAGCCATGCTTAAGCCAACAACTGCCAAATGCACTGTTCCCTCGCGCCATATCAAGCATTTAAATGACTTGCAGTAGACGTACTGGCACAAACACTAAAGCGTTCATGGCGTTTTCTTGTTACCTACCCAGTCACTCATATTGAACCGCGACGCACTGGATAACGCCGCACTTATTCAGATAATAGGAAACTGTTGGCGAACCTGTCGAATCCAGCGTAATCGACGCCGAAGAGACTCCACAGCACTGTTGCGTCACGGCAGATTTACGACCGCGTAATCTGCTCTTAGACCCGGCCCTTAGTCCCCAGCAGCCGCGAAGCAACTGACCACGGCGGCGGTCAGATCTGTGACGCTGCAGAGGGTGCTAAGAATACCTGACTCCGGACAGGCCGCCATTGGAATCTGAACCTGGCAACGTTTAACGTTAGAACGCTATCTAGTGAGGCGAGTCTAGCAGTGTTATTGGAGGAATTAGAGGGTAGTAAATGGGATATAATAGGGCTCAGTGAGGTTAGGAGGACAAAAGAAGCATATACAGTGCTAAAAAGCGGGCATGTACTGTGTTACCGGGGCTTAGCGGAGAGACGAGAACTAGGAGTCGGATTCCTGATTAATAAGGAAATAGCTGGTAACATACAGGAATTCTACAGCATTAACGAGAGGGTGGCAGGTCTTGTTGTGAAACTTAATAAGAGGTACAAATTGAAGGTGGTACAAGTTTATGCCCCTACATGCAGTCATGATGACCAGGAAGTCGAAAGCTTTTATGAAGACGTGGAATCGGCGATGGGTAAAGTCAAAACAAAATACACTATACTGATGGGCGACTTCAATGCCAGGGTAGGCAAGAAGCAGGCTGGAGACAAGTCAGTGGGGGAATATGGCATAGGCTTTAGGAATAGCAGAGGAGAATTATTAGTAGAGTTTGCAGAACAGAATAATATGCGGATAATGAACACCTTTTTCCGCAAGCGGGTTAGTCGAAAGTGGACGTGGAGGAGCCCGAATGGTGAGACTAGAAATGAAATCGACTTCATACTCTGCGCGAACCCTGGCATCATACAAGATGTAGACGTGCTCGGCAAGGTACGCTGCAGTGACCATAGGATGGTAAGAACTCGAATTAGCCTAGACTTGAGGAGGGAACGGAAGAAACTGGTACACAAGAAGCCAATCAATGAGTTAGCGGTAAGAGGGAAACTAGAGGAATTCCGGATCAAGCTACAGAACAGGTATTCGGCTTTAACTCAGGAAGAGGACCTTAGTGTTGAAGCAATGAACGACTATCTCATGGGCACCATTAAGGAGTGCGCAATAGAAGTCGGTGGTAACGCCGTGAGACAGGAAACCAGTAAGCTATCGCAGGAGACGAAAGATCTGATCAAGAAACGCCAATGTATGAAAGCCTCTAACCCTACAGCTAGAACAGAACTGGCAGAACTTTCTAAGTTAATCAACAAGCGTAAGACAGCGGACATCAGGAACTATAATATGGATAGAATTGAACAGGCTCTCAGGAACGGAGGAAGCCTAAAAACAGTGAAGAAGAAACTAGGAATAGGCAAGAATCAGATGTGTGCGTTAAGAGACAAAGCCGGCAATATCGTTACTAATATGGATGAGATAGTTCAAGTGGCTGAGGAGTTCTATAGAGATTTATACAGTACCAGTGGCACCCACGACGATAGTGGAAGAGAAAATAGCCTAGAGGAATTCGAAATCCCACAGGTAACGCCAGAAGAAGTAAAGAAGAGCTATGCAAAGGGGGAAGGCAGCTGGGGAGGATCAGGTAACAGCAGATTTGTTGAAGGATGGTGGTCAGATTGTTCTAGAGAAACTGGCCACCCTGTATACGCAATGCCTCATAACCTCGAGCGTACCGGAATCTTGGAAGAACGCTAACATAATCCTAATCCATAAGAAAGGGGACGCCAATGACTTGAAAAATTATAGACCGATCAGCTTACTGTCCGTTGCCTACAAAGTATTTACTAAGGTAATCGCAAATAGAATCAGGAACACCTTAGACTTCAGTCAACCAAAGGACCAGGCAGGATTCCGTAAAGGCTACTCAACAATAGACCATATTCACACTATCAATCAAGTGATAGAGAAATGTGCAGAATATAACCAACCCTTATATATAGCTTTCATTGATTACGAGAAAGCGTTTGATTCAGTCGAAACCTCAGCAGTCATGGAGGCATTACGGAATCAGGGTGTAGATGAGCCATATGTAAAGATCCGGGAAGATATCTATAGCGGCTCCACAGCCACCGTAGTCCTCCACAAAGAAAGCAACAAAATCCCTATAAAGAAAGGCGTCAGACAGGGAGATACGATATCTCCAATGCTATTCACAGCATGTTTACAGGAGGTATTCAGAGGCCTGGAGTGGGAAGAATTGGGGATAAAAGTTAATGGAGAATACCTTAGCAACTTGCGATTCGCTGATGATATTGCCTTGCTTAGTAACTCAGGAGACCAATTGCAATGTATGCTCACTGACCTGGAGAGGCAAATCAGAAGGGTGGGTCTGAAAATTAATCTAAAGTATTGTTTAACAGGCTCGGAAGAGAACAGCAGTTTACGATAGGTAGCGAAGCACTGGAAGGGGTAAGGGAATACATCTACTTAGGGCAGGTAGTGACCACGGATCCGGATCATGAGACTGAAATAACCAGAAGAATAAGAATGGGCTGGGGTGCGTTTGGCAGGCACTCTCAAATCATGAACAGCAGGTTGCCACTATCCCTCAAAAGGAAAGTGTATAACAGCTGTGTGTTACCAGTACTCACATATGGGGCAGAAACCTGGAGGCTTACGAAAAGGATTTTGCTGAAATTGAGGACGACGCAACGAGCTATGGAAAGAAGAATGATAGGTGTAACGTTAAGGGATAAGAAAAGAGCAGATTGGGTGAGGGAACAAACGCGGGTAAACGACATCTTAGTTGAAATCAAGAAAAAGAAATGGGCATGGGCCGGACATGTAATGAGGAGGGAAGATAACCGATGGTCACTAAGGGTTACGGACTGGATTCCAAGGGAAGGGATGCGTAGCAGGGGGCGGCAGAAAGTTAGGTGGGCGGATGACATTAAGACGTTTGCAGGGACAACATGGCCACAATTAGTACATGACCGGGTTAGTTGGAGAAGTATGGGAGAGGCCTTTGCCCTGCAGTGGGCGTAACTAGGCTGATAATGATGATGAATCTGCTCTCAAGCGGGCAACCACCGTCTTGCGATATCATACTGGTTTTCAGTTTTCGTACAGCCAGACAAGCCAAACAAAAGCAACTCCTCCACTTAAAACAAGAAAAAGGAAAGTGATTTGGCATTCGATATTCCACCTGCAAATGGCGATGATCCAATGACGTCATAAGAACAAACAGCAGAGAAAAACAAAAGCCGAAATAAAATGCCTGCCCCAGCAGTTCCCTACAGGACGACAAACACGCATACACGATTGCGAAATTGTTGAAAATTCAGATAGTTTGTTTCAAGGCATTTGATATTTTGTAACCGCGCAGGAATCTGGAGACCAGAAATAAGTTAGCAGGCGCGTTACAAGACGCACTTTTGATCGGGAACAAGCCTGATCGGGATCAAATTTCTTCATCGCGATGAGCTCCCGTGAGCAAGCTGCGGAAAGAATCCAATCGCGGTCAGAAATTTGAATTCCAATCGGGCTCGATGGCAACTGATAGTGCACCTTGAGACTTCAGTATTAGAGACACGGCACTCAACATAGTGATTTGTTGAAAAAAATTAATTACGGGGTTTTACGTGCCAAAACGACTTTCTGATTATGAGGCACGCCGTAGTGGAGGACTCCGGAAATTTCGACCCTCTGGGGTTCTTTAACGTGCACCTAAATCTAAGTACACGGGTGTTTTCGCATTTCGCCCCCATCGAAATGCGGCCGTCGTGGCCAGGATTCGATCCCGAGACCTCGTGCCCAGCAGCCCAACACCATAGCCACTGAGCAACCCCGGCGGTTAGTGATTTCTTGAAGGGCGCGTAAGAAAATGTAGGTGCGAACACGGATTGTAGGCAAAACAAAACGTGCGATCGAAGAGCCAGAGGCGCACAACACTACGTGGCAACGGCGATCAGCATAGAAGAGCGGGACTTGTTGGTAAAAGAAAAGTAAAAAAAGACGACTGATCGAAAAGCAACAAAAATGTTTGTGATATGGGGCAATAGCAGCTACAGAAAAAAAAAAGGACGAACGTGAAGACTACATATGGCGCTAGTAATGACTACAACGTGGATGCGTGCCAGTTTCTGAGATTTGGAATCTCTGTCATGCAGGCTGATGGACAGCGTGCTTACATATTCCACGTACGTTATCGTAATGCATATTTGAGATAGCGCAGGCGCGCGCTGCTTGCGATACGTTTCATATCATAATTTAGTCAGCAGTGTCTGCGTTAGTGGGCGTATGAGGTGTGGATGGTTATCATTGTTCATAAGATAAAAGAGAGATACACTATTAACTAACCTATCCAATCTGCATATCTCCACATTTTTTTTCCGTCAGCGACAGTGACGAAGAGATAAGATACCTCATGAAGTGGCAATTGCGCATTTTGTGTTCACAGACCATTGTATTCTTTATCACATGTTTAGACTCCTTCGTTGACTTGCTTTTTTTTCTCCTAATGCATACGCATGTATCGGCCTCGGTGAGCAGAATTTGCGCCGATAATCATTTTTTTTTCTGATAGCTGGGTCAGCCTCTTTTCTGTCCGTAATTCTCGTCAAGTGGTGGCACTCTGTCACCGTCGATTGCTTGTCTTATCACGCTTAAAGCTTCTTTTCTACGGCTGCATATTTCACGAGAGAGCTGCGAGCAGACAACGACGACATGATGAGCCTGTGAAACGTTCTCTCACTGCGTTCTACTGTCCTGTTTTCCGGGCTACTTCCAATGTCCTCATTGTAATCGCGGCGAAGGACAGCTAAGAGGACAGTGCTCAGCACTCAAAAGCCGTAGAATTCAGCATTGATCGAGTGCGCCAGTACTAAAACGACAAAGCTACGCGAGAAATATGATTGCCTGAGAAAAAAAAAAAACGTTTAAGCTAACGAAATAGTTTTTTCGAACGGTCTTCGGGACACTCGATACAGCATTAAATCGGTATATTTCAAAAAAATAATATTTCATGTTACGGCCCACTTTGAACTGTTCTGTACAGGTAAATAAGAACACGAAAGTTACAAATGGTACCAATGCTGTCCAAACGACTAAGTTTAAACGTTTCTGTCAGTTTCTAGCGCAGTGTGAAACGGTCGCATAGCGGACAACATTATACAGGAACAAGAACGATTGCCGAGGCGTTTATTATGGGGACCAGCACTGAAGAACATTACGTTTCAATTTGTTTCTTGTGACGGTCCGAAAATCACATCACAATTGTGCGTTCCAGAGGTTACGTTCTGTTTAAGTAGGAGTCGCGCCTGCAGCTGCCTGTGAAGGCCCAACGAAACAGTTTGGACGACGGCTGCGCTCTCGTCAACTTCGTGCTTGCCATGGCGTCGCCCATTCCCTAACCTAATCTCAGTGACGTTCCCGCGCTTTAGTTACAGCAAATCAGAGCGGCTAACTAAAACATCGTGGAGAACGCGAAAGACTTTTCAACAGCACCTCCCAAATAAATAGCGCGCAGCGTAGTGAGCGACCTGCTTCCTGAAAACTAGAGAACGACGAAGCAGTTAGCGTTGTCCGCCACCATAACGAGAGCTTGGAACAAGTATCATACGTTAAACACCCTTACCATAGCGTTACAGCGTCTATAGATGTTTTCATGACAGAAACCAGTCTTCGAAATTAACTTTTCTGGATGGAGTAATTTAGGCCGCGCGTGCATGCAACTGAAAGAAAAAAAGGCAAACAGGTGATGTACACTCGTTGAGGAGCAGTGTATACGGTTACTATAGCATGCACGCACACAAAAACACATGCATCGCGCTTGCAGAACGTGCTTGACGTCAAGGGACGATGCCGGGCTCAACGGGCGACCATCTATCCCGTCGAGCATCCCGCGATCCCTGGAGGCGTCCGCGGGGCACTTACTTGTTGTGGGACGAGAACATCCCGCCCCCGGAGCTGAACACTTGTATCCGCCGCCCTATCGTTTTCGAGAACTCGCTCGTTCGCTGCTCGAAGATGCTTCCCTGCGCCGCCGAAGAGAAAAGAACTTGGTAAAATATGCGGATCTTGCAAGGCGGTAGCACTGTCACAAGGATAGCACGCATAGGTACAGCCCACCGCAAAATTTTTCGGCCCTCGGAATTCGCGAAAAGTTCAAACTTTCTCGTGATTTTCCCGTTTGTTCTGGAATTTACGTAGTGGATGCTGTCGCAAAGAAGTAGCCACAGCGTCTTCCGGTTTGAGGGAGAATGCATTGACTACAACGAGGCCTGCTTTTCGTTCCGCCGTCTGTCAGCTCGGAAAAATTTTGCGGTTACTGCTCATCGTAAGAACACAAATAGACATCTGTTGCAATAATACTTTCTTGAGGACTAGTTGCTTCATACTTGAATTATAAACGTGCACCGCAAGATGCGTAAGAAAAGAAAAAAAGAAAAGAGGACAGGACAGAGCGCAGTACTGTTGCTGCGATCTGTTCTGTCCTCTTTTTTTCTTTTCTTGTGAATCTTGCGCAGCATGTTTATAATGCAAATAGGCAGTCTGCGGACAAAGACAGGGTCGAGCGTTTTCAGGTAAACTTAAGAGAATGGCCAATAAACAACGCCGAATTTAATTCCTTAGATTCGTTTTAACCAGACAAATGTCAATATTCCAGAGCAGAGTAATAAAGAAGCAGCGGTAAATATAGATAGGTAATTATGTAAACTTAACATTTTAGCCCGTAGAAACACAATGTATGTATATCATACTGGCAATGATTACCTACAGAACCAAGAGAAGTACACCTATGCTTGCTAGAATTAAAGTGCGTGTGAGTATGACGAAAATTGCCGAAAAATAAAATAGGGCTTTCTGCTCAGGCACACAGATCGCCGATATTCGAAGAGATTGCTGTTGATAATCTAGATATAAATTATGGAAATGATATTAAATATCGGATTGCTATATTAGCTTTACGGTAATACTAATATGATTGGGCGTATGTACTCTTTACCCTAACTCGTCCCCACTTACAATGTTTGTTGCTCCACGTTTAAATAGATATGCTTATTTTCATGATGACGGCATATCTGACTTTTAGGTCTTATGACCACACCTCTGCAAACAGTCTTCTGCGCTGTTTAGGAAGAAACTTATCAAGAAATGAGCAGGTAAACAGTTGAGCAAATAATCCGCGAATTATCATGGTCACCCTTCCCTTAATGTCATCGAAACAGACGCTGAAAACACCGGCGCTTCGTCATTCGAGTAATCTGTCAACGAAAAAAAATTGAAACGACACACTTGAGTCTTTTTCATTAAACGCCGCACATTTTCAAAATTGAAAACCGGAAATAGTGATCTCCACCCATAGCCAACTTCGTACTCTGGAGGTTTTCCAAAGTGCTTGAGTACGCAACTTGCGTTATCTATAAGCAACAGTCGATTTAAAGTGCAAGGTACGACTTAGTCGCCTGCTTGTCATGGACTGTATGGAGTGCACAATGGCGAAGTTAATGTTTCAAGGGGCCCATGCCGAAATACGCGGAAGGAAGAAACCACAAGAAAGCTATATCGGTCTGCAGTCGAGCATGCTCGACTTATAGAGTGGAAAGGCACTCAAAAAATCGTTCACAAGGCCGTGTGTGGGTTTTCTCGAGTGCGCTCACGGAACGCGTGTTTGTTGCGTGCATGCGGCAGCAGCACGTAATACATCGTAAGTGTTTTGACCTGGCTAGCGGGTTGCGAAAACTTGTTTTTTTTTCCTGCCCACCTAATTCTCTTTCGAGCACCCTCAAGCAATGCACCCCCTACATACGCGAACGGTTGAAGTACAAATTAAATTCACAGGCTGGGACTTTGCGAACCCTTCAAGCTGCAGTGCATACAGGAGCCCTACTGAAACTAATGCACAGCGCTTCCGGTTTATTAGTTTTGTAATGTTGAAAACGAAGGCGTGCCGTCTTCTACTCGAAGTGACGTTGCTTCTTTCATAGTTCCCCATTTTATTCGCAGCAGATTTTTTAAACATTTTTGAAAGTTTCACATTGTGGCCCTGTAGAGCTGTCTTATATAGCACCCGAAGTACGTGGTGTCATTGAGTCACTTGCGCCAGCCTCTGATGTTTCACAGCACTGACTTCCAGTCTTGTCTCGCATAAATCTAGAGATATCGAAACAATACGGTATCAGCTTAGTGCCACAGACAAGGCGCGGGGAGGCTCGCCATGCAAGACGTTGCACGAGATGGTACACGTGTCCACTAACGTTGCAGACGCGTGTTCGTTGTTGCAATATCTGCATGAAACGGGCCTCGATGCTTACTTGTAATTTCAGTCTCACATTATGCCACGTGGCAAATCTGGTGATAAGAAAAATAGTACGATCATTTCGTTTATCGCGATGCTCGCCGAACGCTGCACACTAATCCTTTAAACATTGTTTCGTTTAATTGGCTGCGAATGGTCAAAAATGTTCGTTAACTGGTATAAATGTTGAACAAATGATAGATCGTTGACGGTTCAGTGAGGAAGTAAAAAAACTTACTCGGAATATGCCTATTTACATTACATGGTAACTATTGCCCCTTATTTTCCTCTTAATTTGTTATGCCTTGAATAACTACGTATAGTTCTGCACATCGTGGTGATGATCTTTTTTTTCGCGTTGTGCTAGTTTCACATACCGTGCTGATTTAACATATTTCCACGCCCACTGCGAAATCTCGGGGCTATATCGGGATTGCAGTATATGCACATAAATAAAAAATAAATAATATTTTAGTGTGTCCCAGCCTATTCCCTAACGAACGGAGTGAGGCTAAAGTTTGTTACGCAACAGGACAATAAGTTCAGCAGAGCAGACCGACGAAGCTTCCGCGGTGTCCTAAAATAATAAACACCATCGGTGACTAGGCCGTCACGATGTCTATCGACCAAGTACATTTCCTGTGTTCCACAAGAATGACGACCGCTCTGCAGTGCACGCTCATTCACCCAATATTAAGCATCGCCTGCCAATCTTATGGCACCGGGTTGCAGGAAAATGCGCATTACTCTACGCACCATAACGCCAATTGTGAATGACTGCGGTTGGAATTTCATTACTGTAGGGAAATTTAACAGCATGCTTACGAAACAAATCACTACGCTTGGCTGTTCAGTTTCTATAGCACCATCGTGCAGAGATTACGCCGCTTGTCTCACGCCCATAGCAGAGAGTTACTGCATGAAAAATCCTGCTGTCTAGCACCAGACGCTAAATGTTGTCTCAAGACTGGCGTACAAAAATCACTGCCAATTACACTCGGAGTGTCCCTTGTATGCACAAATTTAGGGATAGGTGGTTCAAAGCAAAAGATATTTTGAAACTCGAGCATCTATTCTGCAGATCTACGGATAGTAGCACCGTCAAAGCGGTCGAATTTGGGTAGCGCTTGCGAACTACATGAAAGATCAAAGGCACGACTATAACACTTACAATTGGTTGGACTTTGATGCAGAGAAACAGAGAGATAGGGAGAAACGCCACGTGTGTGCTGTAGCCGCGTGTTTAGGCTGGTACGTGAGCTTTGTGCACTATATGTACAAAGAGCCCGCATCGGTTGCCGAAAAACATCATAAATGTCATGTTTAGTTTGTTTTATTTGCCCTTCGGGAATCTCGGTTACCCGAAGAGTGTGCAGTTGTGCAAGTTATCTGGGCAGACTAACATTCCCGACCCGCTCTGCCACGCCTAAGCCGTATGCCTAAGTGGGGGAGAAAACTTGAAGGTAACGTGAGTTTCAATAGTACTTACTAAGGTGGCGACGGTATTTACCCAGTTTACATTATGGGACTGCCCGCGATGCCGAATAAGTGAAGGGTAGCTAGAGCTAATAGGGGGTGAACGTTCGCGAACACCATGTAGTGGTGAGCAAGTCAGCGTTACGGAACAGGCGTTTTAGTCATGATATTTTGTCAAATACCCGTAAAGAATTTTGGGAGCAGTTGTTTAATTGACACAGAATATATTATTGGTATTTTCAAATTTGATATCACTGATAGCCGCGCAACGAACAATTCCTTCACGTTTTCTAATGTCGCGAATTCGAAGTCTTGGCCCCGGCCAGTCATCTCCGCGTTCCCTGCACGAAGCATTTGCGTTTGCTTCGCTTCACTCAAGATGCGGACCCTTGTGGTTACTCGCGTGGGAAATTGCAGAATAACGATGAATTTCAGTTTCTTACACGTAATTTTGAGCCTCGAAAATTTCGCTGCGCTTACGCATACGTGAAATTTTCACGTTTGTGTCTTCGCTGTGATGCCTAGATTTAACCTACCTGTTGTATAACTGCTGTTCTTTGTGTGGTTTTACTCAGAGTTTTTTTGCCCTCCCAATCACTTGTTAGTGCAAGCGCTGGGAGACTATCATTAAGCCAGCCACCCCCGCTGCGGTTCATGCATTGACAAAATCACATTTTCGCTGGCTGAAGATGTCTCTAGGCAGCATGCTTTTTTACACGCCTGATATTCTTTTGCTTAGCCTTCATTACGCTAAAAACAAACAAACGAACAAAAGTAAGCGAGTGTTAGATCATGAAGTGATCACTTTACCAATTTCTTCTGATTATGCATAGACGTTCCACCAAACAAGAACGCCTTAGTTGGCTGTGAGCCTGCTTACAGGTAATTTGTAGATTTGGTAAATAAGTATACGACGTTTCACTGCATTGCAGCCAGACTTGCAGTGTCCCGTGAATTTGGTGCTTCATACGAGGGCGAATCAGAAAGCTTTTGCCCCTATGTTTTGTTAGCAAAATAAGGTACATGCAAGTAATTACAAATATACGTACTATTCTACGTACCTTACACTATTTATCCACATAGTCCCCCCACCGGTTCAGATATTTGTCGCATCGCAGCACTAAATTTGAGATGCCCCTGTGCCATGTTCTTGTCAGTCAGCGACGCAAGCGGCCTCCCCTAACGCTCATTGTCATGCAAGCCTTCACGGCCTTTTGCAAACTCACTTCTCAAAACGACACATCTTTCCCCACATGTGGGCTGCATTTCCCTATCGATTTTGACGGGCGTTCGTCCCTTTCTCCATAGAAAACGAATTACGCTTTGTTGCTTATACGCCGCGGACGTGTGAAGCACAACCGCCATCTCCAACAACTGACAGCAGCGCCATGCCGGAACTGCCGGCCACTTCACGAGACCAAGGGCCAACCCAGGAATAGCTTAAGATATCGCTCAATATTTATTAAAGTTTATCACCACCACCACCGGTCCAAAAAAGGTCCACCGCTAGGAATGAATATGCTGACTTCGTATTTACAGAGTATGTCCGAGAAGTAACGTCAATGAGCCGATTAAAAAAAAAAAAACATTGGTCAGATCAGAACAACACATTAAAATGTTTCAAAATAGGCCCCTCCTGCGTCGATACATCGCTTCCAACGAGATTTTCAGGCATCGAAGGCGTCACGGTAGGCCGCCTACGGAATGTCCTTTAGAGCCTTGGCGCAAGCCTCTTTGACTTTGTCAACTGTTCCGAAATGATGCCTTCTCACGGAAGTTAAGTCTGGGAGAGCCACGTCAGGGTAACAGGGTGGCTGGGGAACCGTTGGCACTCTTGATTTGACCAGGCAGGGGGTCATGAGGAAGGCGGTGTGGGCTGGCACTTTGTCATGGTGAAGTTTTTAATCCTCCTGCATGTCAGGCCGTGCGCGATGGACTCTTCGTTTGAGTCTCTTAAGCACTTCCACGTAGAATTTGGCGTTTGCGGTTGTGTCATGTGCTACAAACTCACGGTGGACGAGCCCTTTGATGTCAAAGAACACAATGAGCATGGTCTCGACCTTTGACTTGCTCAGTCTGGCCTTCTTATGGCGAAGGGGCGCCGAGCTGTGCCGCTCGGCACTTTGCCTTTTTGTTTCGGGGTCGTATTCAAACACCCAAGACTCGTCAGCTGTGATGACGTTGTCTAAAAAGTGGGGGGTCACTTTCACACAAGTCCCAAAGTTCCTGGCATGTTTCAACTCGTCGCGATTTTCGTCGTCCGTTAACAAATTGGGCACAATCTTCACGCACACTTTTGACATCTGCGAGTTATTCGTCAAAATCTCGCGAACGGTACTTTTTGGAATGTTTACTATATATCTGTCCCATAAAATGGGCACTCAAACGACGGTCCGAGTCCGAAAGATCGCTCACACGCATGACATTTTTGTCGGTGATGGTCGCCCAGCGCGGGTTTCATTACTGACCTCTTCACGACTTTCTAAAAAGGCCTCGTGCTACCGGCACAGACTTGAATTCCCGACAAACAATTATCACCAAATGCCGTCTTTATCATAGGAAAATTTTCCACAGAGGACTTGCCGAGTTTTACTCAAAACTAGATGGCAATTCTTTGTTCCAACGAGTGCTGCATTACGACTTGCATGGGAAATGAAAACTAGCTTCACGAAAGAGCCTGTCTTTCCTCTCCAGATCGTCGCGGGCGACTGAGCGACCACCCGTGCATAGTCTAACTTCCGCCTTCACCAATCCCAACTGTCCTATGTAAAGCGACGCACAGTAGCTTCACAATATAATCACTGACCTTCCTTTTCGGACAAACCCTGTACAGCTGTTCTTATGGCAAAAAAAAAGGGGGGAGGGGGCGGGGGTAAAGACTGTATGATTTGCGCTCGTACTGTTTGCACATGTTTCAGCAGCAGTGCGGATCTCATGCTTGGTCATTACATGGTAAACAATTTACGGATGGGTTAGCCACAATTTCGCTGCAAATTGAAATTGTACTGAACGTAGAACCGAAATACTTCGCAATAGTACATGTGGTCTTATATGGTTTCTAAATTAAGTCTTATACGGTTTATAAACTAAAAGAATAAACCGCAACATCAAGTAATAAAGACAGTCGAATTGTCCATGTGGTCTTGTGCGGTTCGAAACAAAAAAAGCCACAACACCAAGTAACGAAGACAATGAGATGGCCGCCGTGACTCTAATGCTTATGTTGATCACTGTGAGCCTGATGCAAACAAACTGAGGGTTTTCGAGTGACCCAACATGTATTTCACAAAACCGATGCCAGGAAGATAGCGCCCTGTGCTGAGTGACAATGAATGAGAAACGAATAAGCCTAAATGATCTCCTACCCCACTTTTTTAGGCTAATTAGTGAATACCCCGTTTCTTACCGGCACAAACGCAAAGTGAAACAGGAAAAAAAGAAGAAAATTGCCCTCATGCTGAAATTCAAAATCAAACCGACCTGCATTAGGACATCCATTGCTAAAGGCAGTCAGGAGCTGGAGGTATAAAATAAAGGCTCGAAGAGGAGTGGAGGGGAGACGCCCCTTTGCACCCAAGGCCGCTTCGGCGTCTCCGGTGGCCCGCCGTAAACAAAACCACTTCCTCCGGGCAGGAGCACTGACCACAACACACCGCCGAGCAAAACAGAACCGCTCTTTATCTTCTTTTTTCTCGCTCCGGTAGCTCCTAGGCACGCGCACCTACTCCGATGATTCTAAAGGATGTTTTCTCGCGCTCCTGCGCTCGTTCACGGGTCTCCCAGGCGGATGCTGGTGGCTGCGGCTGCTGTCGAATGCATCTGCAGGGTTTGTTGAAGCTGTATCACTACCGCGCAGAGGCGGTTGTTGCCGGTGGTCGAAGAACAGCTGAAGAGATGATAATGAGGTGGAGAAGGAGGAGGAGTTCCAGGAGAGTCACGTTGTTTTGGAAAAAAAGAGAACGGCGCCCTTTTTTTTCCCGGCCGCGTGCGCCTCTCGGAAGATGAGGAAGCCCTTATGCCAGAGAGGAGAGGGAGAAAGAGAGGGCAGGAAATAAGCAGGAGAGGAGGAGGCAGACATGTAAGGGTGGGCGAGCTTGGCTCGCTTGCCCCAGTGGCAAAGTGGGGGTGGGGGTGGAGGGGGGTCGAGGAGAAGGAACAAACATGGAGGCGGCAATACAGCAGTGTGACGGCAGGCTCTGTTGGTGGAGGCGGTAGCTGCGAGGTTCAGATATGACTCCAGGCGCGGAGCTCTTACATTATTTTTCTTTGAGTTTCTCTTTGTTTTTCGGGAATCCTCCTCTTTTTTCGTCTTCGAGACTCCCCCGAGCCGGGGTTGAGCCTGGACGCTCTCCAGGGTGGCTTTAAAAAGCGACCTCCCCCGAGAAACTCGCGTTCGGCTCATTCCTGTGAGGATGGCGAGGGAGGGAAAGACACGAGCACAGCGACGATGCCAGATGCCCGGCCTGCTCGCACAGGGAAAAGTTTAGACGGAGACGTAACAGTCTGAAAGTACTGAAGGATGCCGCCGCGGGGATGCGGAGAAAAACATTTACCTCTTTCTCGGTCGACGCTTAGCTTGGAGCGCCTCGCGAAGCTGGAACGTCGTTGCCGTCTCAATGAGCGGAGGCGATGCATGTGCTCGCTATGCTGCCGGTGATCGCGATACAGGCAAATATCTCGTTACAGACAGGCGATTGTCAACATTTAGCAAACGCGGACTCGTTGAGTCTTGCACATTTTATTAAGACGCGCTGTTTGTAAACCTCGTTCAACTGATTGTGTAAAAGGGACGGAAAGCGCGTAATGCTCGGGCCGTAACGTATGGCAAGGTGCTTTATTTAAATCTGAGGGACTTGTTCTTTAACTGCTCGTCACTTGAACTCTAAAGAAAACGACAAAATTGTGGCATGACAAGAACAAGCGTGCTGATGTAAGGTTCTAGTGAAGAACGTCAAAGTTTTTCACGTCCAATTCAGTACCAGCTCGACTTTCTTCCTTTCTCTTCGGCCTCAGTGCAACTGAGGAGCAATGCTTCACACAGATAAGGTCGTTTTATATGCGAAGCCAGTCATCGCCTCCCTCTTTTTATAGATGGTACATCTCTGAAATGGTCTTCATGTCCTGCGAACACTGTCGCGGACAATTGAGTGTGTTACATCTCAATGCGGCCAAGGGCACTAATTAGACGTTTGCTACGAGGCAACCCCACCAATCTATCAGCGCCTATCCAGAAGTCAAAGCAACGTTTACGCCGACTGTTGACGAGTCAGCAAGAGACCCCTCCCCCTGAAACTGGCAACCTGAACTAACTGATCAAATGGGTCAACATCGAATGCTACCGTGGGAACGGCTTCGACCTCGGATTCCCATGTTGCAAAATATACTAGAGCGAAAGCACAACATTGGAGACGGGATTCGGTGGAATGGCGCCATATCATGGGCGGGATATTGCGACCGATTCGACGATTGTGACTGGCCGCGATACAGCCCTCAGATTCCCTAGTCTAGTGATCTAGGGATGACGGCGGTATTAAAAGCGAAGACTTTTGGTGCAGTGGGAGGTGCTGACGTGTCCTGATGTGAACTCAGACGTTCACTATGCTCCTACATGGAATGGGCTTCCGTATCTGGAGTCAGTGTAAATAATGTAAAATAAACCCTTTTCTGTCATTGCTACAACTGGACGCACTCGTCAGTGAGCCTGGCGGATTCCTGGCTCAAACGCAACTTCGAGCCGCAACAAGGGTCTGCGAAGCGCAACTTGATGAAAGAGCACCAGATACAGCAGCTATTCATTGAACTAGATCACTAGGCTTTTAGAACCACACAATTTTGTCCTGCCAAAAGAAGGAAATAGTGTAGTTTGTTGTTCATCAAGGTATCGTCATTATATTTGCCATCCATCATACTTCAAAATCACAGCCATGGAGCTTGGTAGATTTGCCCGCGAGCGTGCACGAGTTAGGAAAATGCCGTCTCGCTCTCGGCTGGGCTGGACACCGTAGCAGCCGCCCTGATCACCCTTCGGGCTTCTCGAATAAAAGTATCGGGCCGATGACAACCACGTCGGCCACCGTCAACATCGGCCGCTGTCACGTCATCCTTACAATGAAGAAATTTTTAAAAAAATGTTGGTGACAACGGGAAGCTATAGTTGAAACTATTCCACATCGCCCTTGTACGTTACCCATTACCAGATAACAGTAGCTCACTTGTCATGTTAAAAGCCGTTCACGAGGCGCAAGCAGGCTTGCAAAAGCTGTTCGAGATAAATGCGAAAATGAACCTCGCCGTATTTGTCAACTTGAGAAGCTTGCGGAGGACTTTGCCTTCCACGTCGGCTTGGGAGACACGTGCATGCGTTGCTACTCGTCCAAAAAGGTCGAGCGCCACGCAAATATAGAACGAAAGCATGAAAACACGGGCAACAATCCATTTCTGCGGCAGTAATCTAAATATATACCGCGTGGTCTTTCGTCAAAGCGGAGCCGGTGCGAGTAACCGTGACAAGGTTATCTGAAAGGAAGGCGAGAGAAGGATGCCAGCTGCAAGGCCAGGGGGGAAACCGTCCAGCTATTTCGAAAGGAAAACAACAAGCGTCGCTTCGGTATTCCTCAAAAGCATTAGGCCGAAGCCGAGACAACGTCTCTCGACCACCGGTGGTGGCAACTCTTGTTTCTGGTCCCCTTTTCTGTGTGTTTGTTTCTGTCAGGAGACAGGGACGCCGTTGTCACCACGCTGATGCTCCCCAGTCTCATCACCTACATTCTGGGGGCCTTGTGGTAGATGGAACAAGGCCAAGGTCTTTGAGCCCGCATCGGTAGCGCAAACTTAGACGCAGCGCAGTCAAAGCTGCCGTGTCAGGAGGCGAGCTGTCGTTCCAACCACGCAAGACTACGCCCAGATTGCCTGCGCAAGGCTACTTCATCTGCACTTGCATTCCTTCCCGGGCTGTTATAAAGTCTTGAAGCGTCGCACGTGAAATACAGTCCAACCTCCAAGTGACGATGTTGTAGCTTGGTGCGGCGACGGGACTAATTTCAGCGAGTCGTCCCACGCGCTCAGCAGCGCCAGTGTTGCGTGAGACTAGGCGTGTGCAAGTGCTTCATAAATACGCGCCGGTGAGTGAAAAAAAGCGGGGATGCGCGGAAAGGGCGCCGATGGTTCCTGTTCTTTACGAGCTCAGCTGAGACCAGTCCTGGCGACGAGCTGGCTTGTCCCACCGACGCGACCTTGTGCTCCGCTGCCTTCCGCTTACATCAGCGCCAGACATTTCCGAAGAGGAGATGGATCAGGGTTTCATGAAAAAGAAAAATGGCCATACAAGCACCAATAGAGAGAGAGCGAGAGAGAAAGAGAGAGAGAGAGGAAAGGAAGGACAGTGCGACAAACTCCGAACTTTCGTGCACGGTCCCTGCTTGTCGGTTTCTCTTCGAGCGATTCGCGATCAGAGCTTCTCCATAAGTGAACCGAACGCAATCGCCGAATAAGATATATATATATATATATATATATATATATATATATATATATATATATATATATATATATATATATATATATATATTGATGAGAAGGCAGAGAGGTCGGTCGGAGCTAGCGTGCTCTAGCCAGCTGCTCTGCACAAGGGTAAAGGGACAAGGAAAGACGGGAAGATGACCACTGATTAGGAGGGTGCTGACATGCACTATCAATTCTGGAAGATTGCACAGGCGCACGTCGATATCGTATAAAAGTTCTAGGACATCCCTCAATGAAGATTGTTGCATATCTGGAGTCTTGACATAACAGTACGCATGGTGCCGACAAGACCACGACACAGGCGTTGCTGTGCATGCCACCTGTTCGACATTTCAATTGTATTGCAAGGATCTCAAGCGCTGTACAACGTTCTGTAGGAGTCATTAGCAAATGAAGTAAGAAAGAAAGTACGTATCAGCGGAATATATAGCAGAAAATTCCCGGGCGTACTTTAATAATATTAATATTTGGGGTTTTACGTGCCAAAACCACTTTCTGATTATGAGGCACGCCGTAGTGGAGGACTCCGGAAATTTTGACCACCTGGGGTTCTTTAACGTGCCCCTAAATCTAAGCACACGGGTGTTTTCGCATTTCGCCCCCATCGAAATGCGGCCGCCGTGGCCGGGATTCGATCCCGCGACCTCGTGCTCAGCAGCTCAACACCATAGCCACTGAGCAACCACGGCGGGTCCGGGCGTACTTTCGTAGCTACCTATTTGTTGACAACGGCAGAAACAATGGGCGAAGACATATGCATTGGCTTATGCAGCATAAATCATTGTGGGGCAAAATCATTCACGGTGCAAATTGACAAACAAGTTTCTCGTAAAGCGCAGTCTACTATGTACTACAGGCTACCAATAGCGTCAGTCCGCACACAAATAATAATTCTTACAGGATTGAATGCAGCGCTTTGACATTCTGCGCAGCCGCGTTAAAGCGGCTGCGCAGAATGTCAATGTGTGATGGTACTGCCTGCGGCGATTAACCACCCAAAGCGTCACTTCCGAGATTGCAGTTGCACGTTGGTGCGATCTTTCTCGGAGTCCACACTAAAAGTATATTATTTTCTGAGAACCTGAGACTAGCGCCCACGCGCACCGCCGGTAAGTGCTTCACCCATAATAAGAATGATATTCTCTGAAATTCTCTGAAATTCGCCCCTTCGCGGGCTTCGAACAGCCAACAGTGTTCTTGTTCTAACCTAATATAGTCACCTCAAATTTGTTATATCGCAGTGGTCAGCCTTATGTAATCTCCGATTTCTACCATAGTATTGTTTCAGAACGTTACAAATAAGAACCAACTCTTTAAAATATCTAAAACCGTCACCCAAATTTCGCGAGTGTCACTGCCCAAAAACCATCCTGATCTAGTGACACACGTACTCAGAAGTGTCGAAATTAGTTTTTTTCTTGTTGTCGAGATTACATACCATAATAAAGTATTTGCCAGCATTAAATACTTCTTTGTTCCAAAAAGGATGGGCGACTGGTATAGGCATCGCGCCTCAGCCAAAAGGAGCAATAAACGAAGCTCCAGTTTGCTTCTTTAACGAAGCCATGCCAAATACAGCAGCAAAATCCATGTATTTCTCATCATTCCTATGCTTGTTTAAGGGCTCAGGAACCAGTCCTTCTAGTAATTTGAGTAGAAAGCTTTATGGCTCAACGGCTTGAAAAGAACTGTCTTAACTCCCTGGATGCTTCCGATCTGATCTCACCTCTGGGTGCACTACTCCTCAGAAGAGCCTTTCTACACTCCAACAAAGGCGCGGTCACAGTTTGCACTTATACGTCACACAGTGGCGCTTGTAGCTTACAAAAAGTATAGAAAAAAAAAACACCATCTCGGCAATGCCCATCAGAACAAACTCGGCAATACAAACATGGCGAAACCGCCAAAATTATGCGCGATAGAGAATTAAAGATAGAGATAGATAAAGGAGGCATCAGTTATGACGTAAACGTCACGTCGGCTATCGGCTTCGACAAGGGAGAATGCCAGGGAGGAATGTTGCTTGCCAATGGGAGATAGCCCATACGCGGAGGGTAACCCTCCCTTTCGTACGATACCATCGCAATATTACATTTGCTTCTATCTCTGCTATTACTAAAAACTTTCGTCAGCATTCGCGCTAAAACGTTCCCCGCAAGGCGCTTTACAACTAAAAGTGCACAACCAACATTCCGGGTCTTTCAACATTTCAGACATCGCTCAAGCAGGTGCTAAAGCGATATCTGAAATTAGATATCGATCTAATTTTCTAAAAAGGGGTTTGAAATTTATTGGAGTTTCCTTTCTTACAGAAAGTGGCGCCACATAGAAATGTCACGAAGTCTGACAGAGTCTCCTGCTTCCTGTACGATGCAGTCTAACTTACCTCACAGTTGAGTATAAAAGACCAGCTGCATTGATATGCACATAATACAATACACTGATTCTTCATACTGCGCTTATATTATGGTACTATGTAACATACTATGCAATACTGCGTGTACATATACACGCAGTACCATGCGCCAATACTCAGACATTTGGCATCTTTTCTCCAGCGCTGGTAAAAAGAAAAAAACAGAAAGGGCGAAGCTCTTGTTTAATGTCGCTTTAATTCCGTGTTCATTGCAGAAGCTTGAGGTGGGCGAGTTGGTTTTGCATACTTGATGAAAAGAGCGCTACGAAGACGCGGACTAAAAGAACTACATGTACGACGGACAAGGCGATGTTGTTTGCGTCCTGACCGCGCGCCAATCAGCAAGCTCGAATAAAATGGTGCACGCTCAAGAATCCACCGTCAGCGCTTCTGCGATGGGGGCCCATGCAGTGACCCGGCGCTGCCAATCGCGTAAGCAGAAAAAACCGCACGTGTAGTCAACGTCTTATCCGCTGCGTTATGTCGCGTTGTCGGGAGCCATCGCGTGATCCTTGCGCTCTGGGCAGCTCGGACTAAACGTCACCTGCCTGACTGCTAGGGTAACAGGGAGAAGCAATGTGCACAACAAACGACAGTTGATTGGTCAAGACACGTGTCTGAAGTAGTTCACGAGCACGAAGAACGATGACGATGAAACTTCGAGAGGTACAACTATAGCGGTCAGAGTATTGGCATGAATGGCAAACACTAGTTGTCGTAGATGTCAGTAACTGTTTTAACTGCTACAAATATTTAGAAAATGTTGATATTAGCGACTAGTGTTATTCAGCACAACAGAGACAATAACATTTTGCGGTGTTTTAAAATGTCGCTTATTCGCAGCGTTGATGACGAGGTTCCAGCAAACTCTTAGTATGCTATCCTAGTATTCGGACAGACTAAATGGCTTGCGAAGACATACCATATTAGTGGCTCCAGCAAATGAACCTGGAACCGAATGAAAGAGGAGTCCTTGGGCCTCAGTTTGCCCTCCAATTTGCAAGCTGCAGCGATGGTAGTGGCGATTGCAATGTACCATAGACAATGTGCCCCTCAAGCGTGTGATAACAATGCACACTGCAACAACCCTCTTGCGTCACCTTTGGCGAAACACATTACGATGGCGATTCCGCACGCGTTGGTGGGACTGCGCATACCGATTATTTCCGTTGGCCAAGGCTTTGGACTGACATGGAGGCTAGAGCGGCATTTTCTTTTTTAAGGCATGCACGTCACTAACGATAAACGTCCAAGTACGAGTATCTGTCGACAAGGCAGCCAAGCGCACCTTCCATTAGTTGTCGGCTGCGCATAATTTTCACACTAAATGCACTTACGAATGTTCATTTCAGGCCGCTTCGACAGAGCATTTTTGTGGTCACTCATTATTTCTGCACGTTCATTTTACTAATTGGTTGAATGAATGAACGAGTTAGGGTTGGTGTTTGAGAGAGAGAGAGAGAGAGAAAGAGAGAGAGAGAGAGAGGTCAACGAGACGAGCATCTGGTTCGCTACCCTACGCTGGGGTAAGAGAAGTAGGGAATACCAAGAGTAAAAGAGGAAGAGAGTGAGCCCTGAGTGCACGCGGGATGACGCACAGGAGATCTATTAACGGGCTCTCAGGCCGGTGCACTTTCGAGTCCTAAAGAAGCATTGCGGCTACGAAAGGCGCCGTAGGAAGGATCGCGATTTAGTCTAGATAATTTGGGGTTCCTGGAAGTAAGCCCAAAATTTGGCAGATGTGGCCACTGGGGCTGCGAATCGAACACGCGACCTCGGGCTCAGCAGCAGAACGCCGCAGTCATTGCGCCGTTGTGGCGGGCAAAAGTGTTTGTTCACTCGACAATGAATCCGAGAGAAAACTGGCGACAAATGTTACCAAAATCAGTCAATCTATCTATCTATCTATCTATCTATCTATCTATCTATCTATCTATCTATCTATCTATCTATCTATCTATCTATCTATCTATCTATCTATCTATCTATCTATCTATCTATCTATCTATCTATCTATCAATCAATCAATCAATCAATCAATCAATCAATCAATCAATCAATCAATCAATCAATCAATCTATCTATCTATCTATCTATCTATCTATCTATCTATCTATCTATAAATAAGCAGTGATAAGAGAAAGGAAACACATAGGGTAGGTTGCTGCTTAGCGTGCATCAACTAAGCGTTCTTATCACACTTTAACTTCAAGAGACACGAAGAGAGCGGTGTGGATGAGGGAGGAAACGAGGGTAGCCGATATTATAGTTCACATCAACAGGGAAAAAAATGAAGCTGGGCAGGTCACGCAAGGCTTAAGGCAGATAACCGGCGATTCCATTAGAAAGACAGAATGGGCGCCAAGGTAAGAAAAGCGCAGTTGAAGACGGCAGAAAATTAGGTGGCGTGACAAAATTAGGACATTTTGAGGCACAACTTGGAATCAGCTAACGCAAGACATGGGTAATTGGAGATAGCTGGGAGAAGCCGTTGTCCTGCAGTGGACATAAAAATAGGCTCATGAAGCCAGTTCCAGTATGTATAATAAAGCCCCATTCTCACTGTCAGAGGCCCCTCATCCTCGAAATACAGCTTGAATGCTTCCTTACGTGACTTCATAGCGCTGCCTGATTGCACCGAATGACCAGTGCACGGCCGGTACAAGATGCATTTAGAATACAGAAGGTAAATATGACACAAGCGTCGGCGTGTGCCTCGAGCAGGACGGCCAAGTCGTCATGAATTTGATAGGCAACACCAATATTTGGCAAAAACTTCCTTCTTCTGGCCTCTAATTACCTCGCGATTTGTTTCTTTTTTTTTGACCTTCTATGTGCGAAATTGTCATCGTAAATGCTGCTGCATTTCAATTGTTACTGTATCTAACCCGTTGTTTAAACTATTATGGGTGCTAATAGAAGATATTGTCCGATTCCAACGATACACCTACTATTCCAAATTTCTGTTTATATTTGTCCCGGTGGTGGAATTGGCCCGATAAAACGAATTAGCCGCGAGCGTAAAACCCGAACTGCTGTCACAAAACGTCGTGAAACAAGCGCGCAGCACAAGTGAAACGGAAAGATAAGTAGGAGCAGTTGCAATGGTGCTTTCTTAACCAAACTGTGCAATTGCAAAAAAGGTAGGATCCACGTACTACCCACCATTCTCCGTGTTAATAACGTACGAGATGCTCAGTGCTCAGGCGGAACTATTTCCGGCCAAGCATTTCAGGCTAACCGCACTCGGTATGGCACCACCAAGACCATCTAGCCGTGATTCTAGCCGTGATTCTAGCCGTGATCTAGCCGTGATCTAGCTGTGAACGACTGCGACGCAGATTGCTATGCAGTAGTTTTAGTAACGGTTAACCACATTGAATTAAGATGAAAGACAGAGTTGGATTGGCCCTCCTTAGCAACCCAAACGCAAAAAGGGAAGATGTCAAGGTGGCACCGCGAGACGGAAAATGTATCGCCCTCCTAGTGATTCATAGCTGGTGGTTAGAGTTGGCCAACCTCGACATCGTTTTTTTTTTTACCGCTGGCATTTGTTTGGCATGACATTTCTTGAACCGCTGCCTGACGTGTTTACTTTTCCTCGTGATTTTTGTTCTTTGGCCTTAGCACCTTACTCGCTGACATCATGGCCGTAACTCTTGAATGTTGTCTTGGCATTGTGTCTTCTTTTATTTTTCTGCCTTTATTTTTTTTCTTTTGACAGAAGGGTTTTCAACAAACTAATTAACTTCCTTCAGGTGATGAGCAAACACTTCCAACCTCGCAACTGCCTTCCAGTGCACTCGTTCGGGAAACAGTGAAACGGGGTTTCACTAACAGGCTGAATTTCAAAATGAGTGTTGGAATATAGCGAAATCTTTCCGTAGCATTTTGGCATAGTTTTGGCTTGTTTGTTTCCGAGAGTTCTCTTGTGGTCTTCCGAATGATTTGGACAAACAAGTCGTCGATCATCCAGAAAGAATAACAAATTAGCTCACCTTTTGCGAAACATGTTTTTCCATGATACCACCATTAGGGGTTTACAGAAGCACTGGCATCGTGCAACTACCGCGAGGCCGTCCAAACAATTTGCTAACAGGTATTTCACAGCCATTCCCATTTTAGAGTGACTGATCTCCATCATTATGTTGGTAAGGAGACCACGAAATTTAGAATTCATCCCTCAGCACTTTCTTCTTCGCTTTTATCGGTATGTAGCCCTCTTTTTTTGTAAACTGAATAAACTAGCCCTTCACGAACGTCAAAGTGCAGCGCCTATGTCGAGGGTACGGCTTTTAGCTCTACCATGATTTTTTGTACATTACAGAAAATGAGGGCTTCTTCTAATGTTATCCTATTTTGCGCTGATATTTAGATTCCCGTTATCACGTTTATGACTCGTCACATACGGACGAGCTCCTCAGTATGGAATTATATCTGCGTGCTTGATTTCCTTACGCAGGCAAATGCCCAGAATTACGGCTTCTTGATAGGTTAAAGAAGCTGTGCAACAAACTTTGGTTATCACCGTTTAAGCTTAGCGACGCGTCAATTGTAAGTTTGCTTGCTACACTGCGCTGGGCACGGTGTCAGAAAGAGAGAGAGGAATACAGGAAGGCGGGGATGTGAACCAGTTAATAGTCTGGCTGGCTACCCTACGCTGGGGGATGGGAGAAGGGGAAGAGCGAGAAGGGAGAGAGAAGGTGTGTAATACGTGTACGGACAGCACTTGAGTTAAAGCCGCTCGCGCAGACCAGAAGTTCTGAAAAAACACAAAAGTGTCTTCACTGCCTTCTGAGCCGATGATCGGTCGGGACGATGCCCTAGTATTGTCTGTTCCCTCAGAGGACGGTCATATAGTTTCCTCAATGTGTTGGACAAAGATTGTCTTCGTGCTTGAAATTGAGGACAATGGCACAATAAGTGGTCAATGTTCTCCTCGCATCCGCAAACGTCACATGCAGGAATATCAGCCATTCCAATTAGTGCTGAGTAGGCATTCGTGAAGGCAACTCCAAGCCATAACCGACACAGAAGAGACGCATTACGTCGGTGCAGACCAGCTGGAGGTCTCAGTTGAAGTGACAGGTTTAGTCTGTGCAGTCTTGTGTGCCTTGTATGTACGGTATTCCACTCTGTTAAGGAGATCGTGCGTGCTAGAATGCCAAGTTGTCTCGCGGCGTCGGTCCTTGAGAGAGGAATGGAGACGTAGCGTTCTTCTTGGTTTGACGTCCGAGCTGCCTTATCGGCGTCATCATTTCCAATGATACCGCAATGACCTTGCATCCATTGAAAAGAGATATCATGACCTTTTTCTCTTAAGTGATGAGCAAGTTCCGTGATTTCGCACGTGAGCTGATCGTGAGTTCCATGTCGGAGAAACGACTGCACACATTGCAAGGCCAGCCTTGAATCGCAGAAGACTGCCCATTTTCTAGGACTTTCAGCATTTATCACTTGAAGCGCGCCGCGGAGAGCCGCGAACTCTGCAGCTGTAGACGTAGTGACAAAGGAAGTCTTGAACCGCTTGGTTATTATCATTGCTGGTATAACTACAGCGCCACCGGAACTGGTTGATGTAGTTGATCGATCAGTGTAGACGTGTGTGCAGTCGCTGTATTTCTCGTACAAGAGAAGTAAAGTTAGTTGCTTGAGCGCTGATGATGGCAAGTCCGACTTTTTTCTGAAGTCCTGGGATTTTAAGGTTCACTTGAGTACGGCGCATACACCATGGAGGAATGGAAGGCCTTGCCGCAGGTGTGTAATCTGACCTGAAAGAGGCACGGTGCGCGAACACAGTCGCACTGAATGTCGTGTGGGGCCTATAGCTACTGGGAGACTTGCTAGGTGGTGGGTAGGGGTCCGGGCGAAGTGTCTTATGTGCACACGCATTGTTTCAATTCTAATGTGCGTTCAAATAGTGGAATCTTGAGCGACTGCTGCCGTGGATGCACATCTGGGAAGACCAAGGCAAATTCGCAGAGCTTGAGCTTGCGCCCGCGAGCTTACGCATAATCTGTGGAACACCAGTGAATTCACGAACGCACGTCTCCACAGATTGGATCCACGTCTGCAACTCCGTCTACCACCAGGGTTACCACGAGCGGAAGCAACGCTTTTGTGCCGCCTGTGGCTCGGCGTGGCATTCACGAACTCCTATGCATTCCGCATTGGAATGGCCGACAGCCCTACTTGCGACACCTGCGGCTGCGAGGAGACGATTGAGCACCTCCTTTGTGACTGTCCTCGTTACAAAGTGCCAAGAAAAGTGCTCGTGACCGCGCTCGAAAAACTGGACAATAGCCCCTTTACAGAGGAAAAAGCTCTAGGACACTGGTCCAGACGGGCTTCGGCACTCAAGGCCTTAAGGGCTTTGCTGAAGTTTTTAACGACATGCGAATTGTGCGACGCCTTTGAATGTTGTAGCGCGTAGTTTTGCGTTACTGTGTGAATTTTCTGGTTTCCATTTTTTCCGCTTCTTCTTCTTTCTCCTTTTATTCCCTTTACCCCTTTCCCCAGCACAGGGTAGCCAGCCGGTACTTACACTGGCTAACCTCCCTGTCTTTCCTCCCCTTTGTCTCCTCCTCCTCCTTGAGCGACTGCAATAACTTCAGTCATTGACGCACTCCGCGGTAGACCAAGACATATCTTGAGGGCTTGGGCTTGGATGCTTTTGGTTATATTCAGGTTAGTTCTGCAGGTGTTGGACATGACCGGTAGGCTGTACCGCAGGAATCCAATAAAGAGGACCCTGTACAGTCGCAGCATAGAGTGTATTGTCACTCCCCAGGTCTTTCCTGCAAGGAACTTAAACATATGGCAAATTCCTGTCAGGCGTTTTTTCACATAATTAACATGAGGGGCCCAAGAGAGATTTTTGTCAATGACCACCCCCAAAAATCTGTGACTCGTGCTGTACGAGATCAATCGTCTGTCGACGGATATCACATATGGAGACATTGATTTCCTGGTAAATGCCCCCACTGTGCACTTATCGTATGATATATAAAGTCCTTGTTCTCGATGGTAGGATGATGTTAAAGTGGCTGACTTCTGAAGCCGCGCGCGAAGCTGCAGTCGCGTCACAGCCGACGTCCAAATGCAAATGTCGTCGGCATAGATGGAGAGCCTAACGGTGCCTGGCAAGATGTCGGCGAGTCCAATGAGTGTTAGACTGAAGAGCGTTGGGCTGAGTACTCCGCCCTGAGGCACCCCACGGTTACTGTAATGCCGGGAGGTCGGGCCATCCTCGGTAAGTACGAAAAAGGATCTCTTATGTAGATAGCTACTTATCCAGAAATAGACTTCGCCGCCAAATTCTACTGCCTCTAACGCGTTGAAAATCGCTTCGTGCGTTACGTTATCGTACGCTCCTTTAACATCCAGAAACGGGGCAGCAGATAACTTTTTGCAGGACTTCTGGTGCTCGACGTACGTCACCAAGTCGATAACGTTGTCTATGGAAGAACGGCCACGCCTGAAACCGGCCACCGCATCTGGATATACCTGGTAATGTTCGAGGTACCATTCTAGTCGTGCTAGAACCATCCTCTCCATTAGCTTTCGGATGCAACTGGCAAGCGCAATTAGTCGGTATGATGCAATGTGTACAGGCGACTTGCCAGGCTTGAGTACTGGAATTAGGCGACTGGTCTTCCATTCCTGGGGAACCGTACCTGTCTGCCAGGAGCTGTTGAACAAGAGCAGGAGCACTTGCCGAGCCCCTTCGCCAAAATTACATAGGGTATGGTAGGTTATACCGTTGGGTCCTGGTGAAGATAAACGCTTGCACAAGGCCAGTGCAGCTTCGAGCTCGTCCATGGAGAAAGGTCTATCCATGCGGGGGTCGCGTGAAATCGGTGAGTGGTGGAGCGTCGATGTTCCAGCGGAACTGGTTTTGCCAGCAATCCTCCTGCAGAAAGATTCCGCTACGTCAATCTTCCTGCATTGTTGGTGAAGGGCCAAAGACTTAAGAGGGTCGCGCTGCTGAGGGGTTCCACGGAGGCCACGAACAGTTCTCCATATGTGAGACAAAGGTTTTCGTGGATCCAAAGATTCGCAGAATGACTTCCATCTTTGAGATGCAAGTTTGTCCATGCGACACTAAATTTTCTTTTGAGTTCTTCTGGACAACCTCAAGTCATGTACAGACTTCGCGCGCCTGTATCTTCGCTCTGCACGACGACGAATTGCACGAAGCTTCTCTAGCTCAATGTCGTATTCGGTGCCTGTATACGTTCTCAGAAGCGAATGTTTCGCAGCCTCTAGGCTAGAGGACAAGTCATCACGAAAGCCGTCTTTGACAATCGACTTGAACATTGGCCAGTCAATATATTGTGTGACGCCGGATAACCTGGAGTCCGTCAACCCTTTAACCCTAAGCTAAGTGGGTAGGTGGTCACTTCCCCGCGTTTCAATATCCGGAAACCACCTGACCTTTCTAGTGAAGGAGCGTGAAACAAAGGTGAGGTCCAGGCAGCTACAGTAGGCAGTTCCACGCGGAAAGGTGGTGCTTCCATCGTTTAACAAGCACAGTTCTTGTTCGGAGGCAAATGACACTAATCTTCTGCCTCTCGAGTTTATCTTAGGACTTCACCAGAGATGGTGGAGGGCATTAAAATCTCCAGTAATCACCAAAGGCTACGGAGTCGCTGTCGTGATTCGCCGTAATCTCTCGCAGTCCAACCGACTTGAGGGCGATATGTAGGCTCCAATTAATGTGAAAGTGAGCTTGCCTTTCTTCACTGTCAGACTTATGCATTGGTTTCCTTGGTCAGGTGACACTGGATGATGGACATGCGTAAGATCACGTCGCATGAATACGATGATCTTGATGCATTCTCCGTGGGTGGCGGACATGAAATACTCGGACAGTCTGATGTTATCTGATAGGGGCTCGCAGATGACGATGACTGGGAACTTATTCGTGAACACACGTGACTTCAGTCCTCTGGCGTTCCACTGAAATGTCGACGCGTGCCGGACTTCGTCACGAAACCACGGCTTCTGGAGAGCCATGATTTTAACCAAAAGCCGCAAGTACTGGACTCAAAGTGTCCAGCACCTGTAGCGCGCTTTGCGCAGACGAATACTTCATGTTGGTAAGTATAACGCGAATGGCATTCATGAGCGACCGCAGAATGTTGATGACCTGGCAATCATCTGCCAGCGTCGCTTCAAAAGTTGCCGAAGCAGTCGAAGTCGGTGCGTTTTGAGGTAACTTAGCAGGGAGTTGTGCCCTCGGTTGCTCAGGCCATTCTTCAGGACGGGCGAGACTCTCCGCTTTGTTTGATTTCCTTGTATCTGTCTTGGCGGCGCAGTGCGGTGATGCGGCAGTCCTACTGACGGTAGCTGGCGTGTACCTATATGCAGTTGCGGAATTTCGTGAACGTTTTCGGTGTCGACGTCGACGCCGCCGAACAGCGACAGCGGCCTCTCGATGCGTTGAATTGTCCCGCACCATTCGTTTTAGAATCGCGAATTCCATGAGCACCCGCGGGAAATCCTTTGATGAGGCCTTGTGAGGACCACTGCAGTTAGGGCACTTTAGAACATGTGTGCTGCAGGCGTCTTCTGAAAGGGACTCAGAGCAGTGCGGGCACACGACGTTCTTCACGCAGACACCCTTCACGTGGCCACTCTGGCAACACTTGAAACACTGGAGGCGCTTCGGTACGAATGGTCGTACTGGATGGCGGACATGTCCTACTTTGACGTGGGAAGGAAAGCTGTCTCCTTCAAACAAAATCTTCCCACAGCGTGTGTTTCCCAGTCTGAAAATCCTTGTAATGAAATTGCCTTCTCTCGTTGGCTTTATCAGCGTTGGCAAGTCGTCATTAGGGATGGCAACGTCGACGTCATAAATGACGCCCACAGTACCATCGCTGCCTGTAGGGCTCATTGATCGCACCTTTACATTGTCGATATCAGTTATATTACGTAGGTCTTGTAGGGCGCTGCGATGCAAGACATCGACTGCCAGGACATTTTTCCGCGAGTTTATTCGCACGCCTTTAATCTCATTTCGTGCGATTCTCTCGAGCAACGAAGAGAGGACCTGTCTGTTGAGGAGCCGCAAATGGTCGCCGGGTCCACGGGCATAAACAGCACAGTGCGCGGCCAGCACAGCGGTGCACTCTTCACGGTAGAAGCGCTTGGCGACGAAGATGCCTGTAGTAGTCTCCTTTTTCCTAATCTACTCATCACGACCTGGAAGTCATCGTCCGACGAGTCGTAGCTGTCCGAACATACCTCAGTGGCCTCGCTGTCTGTATCTCTTGACGCACTTCCACGTTTCCTGGGCGCTAGCCGACTTGACGGCTGCACATCAGGAAAGTCCTCGGAGGTCTCTTCATCCATTGCCGCAAGGAGGGAGCGGCAGCTCCCAGAAATGCCGGGAAGCAAAGCGAAAAAGCGGAGACAAAAGTACAAGCGTTCTATCAGAGAATCATTTCGCCTTCCTCTCCGCACGGTGTCAGGTGATGCAAGTATAAGTACGGACGTGAGTAAAACACCAACCCACCATCGTTGTCATGCCGTCACCTCCATTTAAGACCTTCTTGACATTGTAATAATCAATTTGTTGTCATGTCATCGCCATCATACCACCGTCATCACTCTATCGCTGTCACTGCGTTGTCATATTGTCGTTATCACGCCACAATCTTCCAGCCATCATCGTCATACCGTCGTCTTCGTTCCATCGACATCGGTCCGCAATTCTCAATCTATCGCCGCCATGTCATTGTCGGCATTGCATCGTCATTAAATAGCCAGAGTCATGCCATCGTGGTCGTTCTATAGTCGCCATTTTGTTGTAGTGATCACACAGTCGTAATCCCATTTCTTCATCCTTTTGTCGCCACGCAGCTGCCGTCATTCCACCTTCTTCATATCACTGTCGTCATACCGCCATTACACAGTCGTCGTCAGTCCAGCATCGTCATACCATTGTAATCATTCTTTAGCATCATCATCCCATTGTCGTGGTACCGTCGCCGTCATTCCAGCTTCATCACTATTCTGGTCATGCCATAGTCATTATACCATCGTCGTCTCTCCAGGGAAGACATTGTTCGGTCGCCATGCCATTGTCATTATTGCATCGTCGTCTTGCAGTTGTCGTGATGACGTCATAGTCGTTTCATCACCGTCATTTTGTCGTAGTGATTTGACTCGCCGTTATCCCAGCACCGTCATACCGTTGTCGGGAAGCCGTCGTCGTCGTCTTAAGCTCCGTCATTTTTTTCACCACACCACCATCGTTATTCCAGCATCGGCACCACGTTATCATCGGGCCGTCGCCGTCATATCGTTGTCAAGCCATTGTCGTCATTGCACCATCATCATGTAGTCGTCGTCGTCGCATTCCATCGTCGTCGTTTCATCGCCGCCGTACAGGCGTCGTCATGCCGTCGTGGCTGTTCCATAGTCGTCGTTCCTTCATTTGGGCTTAGCATAACGAGTTGATGCTGAGCGAGGTGATTTCGACTGAACAATGTGTCCAACTGGGTCGCGTGGTCGCTACTTGCAAATGGTCGCTAAGCAAGAACAGCGTTCTTCACAAACACCGGTGAAAGATTTGCTTGAACCGATTGCCACATCTCGTGGGATCCGCAGATTTTTTTTTCATCGTAGCTTGCTTTTCTGAAAGTCACCAGCACACCTTTCACGACGTGACGCAACACTGCTGTGTCTGGTGTGGGTAGGAGTAGCAATCACCAACTGTATTGTATTGGAGTGGCGGCCTCACCAATGTGCGCCAAGTGCAAGTGGGAAGAGACCATCTGTCATCTTCTGTGCCACTGTTCTCGCTTTGATAACCAACGTCAGACTCTTCAGTGTGCATTGAATAGACTGGATGACAGGCCATTTACAGAAGCCATTTAAGATCTTGGGAGCCTGGCCTCACAGTTAGTTCATTAGTCCAGAAAGCATTTCGAGCGCTTCTTCACTACCTGAAGGCGACAGACTTGAGTGCCCGACTATAGACATCCTACACCTAACCTAGTGCATGTGAAAGTGCGGTATAGACTCATGTTTTCTCTCTCTCTCGCTTTCACTCCCCATTCTCCTCCCCACGTGTAGGGTAGCAAACTTGACTCAGTCTGGTAAAACCCGCCTTTCCTTCTTCCCTTCTCTCTCTCCCCCCACGTGAATTAACGCTAAACAGATCATCAATGACAACATCCAGGCTTCCTTAAATTTGAATAGGATTCACATACGTGCCTTATGGAAAGAGCGTGATGGCGATGGAACGATAAAGAGTTTGCTCGTAGCAACAAAAGGCGAAGGCTGCTCATTGCCGCTTTTTTTTTTTTCAGATGATGGCAGCGAACAAGTTCCGTACTATCGACAATAATTCCTCCTTTCTGTGGCACGTGACATCCTTGTACAGCTACTTATCGAAGGCTTCATTCGGTCGGCGATGTACAGGTAAAGCTTCTCGGAACGCATGTATAAAGAGAAGATAGCTCAGGCACCTCTCTATCACCCGCCAGCGCTGATAGGGGGCTCGGATGAGAGATATTTAGAGCCGGCCGCTCCCAATATCTCGCCAAGACTCCTCCCCGCCGTCAGAAGGGGCGTCACTTTCGCCCTTTCTGCAGCGAAGCCGGACGTATAAGCAACAAGAGAGTCTGAGCGCATTAAGGCCTCACGCGCGTGTGTACCGGAGCAATGCTGTTCATCCGCCGGGGGCTGGCCCTCGCCCTCCTGTTTGCGGCCAACACAGCTTTAATCAGTGGCTTGGGTAAGCTTGGATTCTTTCACATGTATGCGGCTCCCAACGTGCGCAGTTTTGCCGTCTGTCTCCTTGTTCAAAGCAATCGACTCACATTAGGCAACGCAATGGAACAGGACTTTGTGATGTTGATATTACAAGCTGTACTGTTGTAAGGAGCCACCTTCTAAGGTGTTTCCTTTCTTCGTTTACATGAGCAGAGACAGTGCTGCACACTTCTAACTTGAATTTGAACACAGGAACGCGTGTTCGTGACGCAGTAATCTTTTCTCCCCAGCATTAAACGTGCTGCTTCAGCTGCTCCAAGTCAGCGGGAGGGTTAGTAAAAACGCTTGTCGACTGTACTCTGTATTGCAATAAATCGTTCTTAATTTCCTCATCATTCGATTATGCATCACGGTCAGCGATGTGAAAGTCGCAAAACTCGGCTTTTACTTTCACGCACCTTTCGGAACCGCACTCTCAATACATGCTTATGTGCATGCCTCTAGCGGCGTGTACATTATACATAACTATTTCACGTCCCTTTTAGTGCGAGATTTAGTGCGTACTCACGTAGCCTTGTGTATGTGCATCAGTCTGTGGAAGCACATGTATGTGCGTGGACACTGTATAATTATACGGGTGCCTTTATATTCGGAGACTATGCACGTCAAGCTTAGACGTACCTCTGTGAGGACAAGCTTAACTTGTTCTGTTTCTCCATTAAGCTTCCTTTCAAAACATCTTCGCAAAGTAATTCTGGCATCTGTTACGTCGCAATGCTTCCTCCATTGCTAGCAAAAAAAAAAAAAAAAACTTGACAGCCGGCTTATTCGTACGACATACTACTTTACGGTTGTGCGCTCAAATTTTGAAAAATCTAGAGTTTCATAGTTTGGCATGGAGCGTGCTGCCAAGAGTTAGGCTTATGCTACGGCTATTTGCCAAGTTCGTATTTTATTCCTACGCATGCCGCCATGCCTGCAGCCTTCTTTTGCATTGACATGATGAAAAAGGGATGTTGGCGCATGAATGGCGACGGCGGCTGCTCCCCGTTTCGTAAGGAGTCAGTGTTTTGAATATACGCTCCTTTATTCCCTTATACGCAACTCTGCACTCACGTACGTGTAATATATGCGTACACCCCGTATACATGCATGTAACGTATATATGCATATACGGCCACATGCATAAACATTCTATTCTAGATGGTACTCTAAATAGCACAAATATTAAAATAAAGTTTCAGAACACCAGCGCGAATAAAACCGCAGTGCCGGTTAACATAAGCTCAGAGCAGTAGAAATAAAGCACTTTTACGGAAAATATTTCTTAGAAGAAGGATCGCGTGGTGCAGGTACAGTGCGGTCCACAGTTAAAGAGGGCACATCAGGATGTGAGAGGTGCAAATTTTTTTCTCTGGCAGGACTACAATCGCGCCTTTTTGTGTCACAGTTCCAAACAAAGCGAGAGCCGCATTCAGAGTTGTGTTTAACCGTAGACCACACTGTAAGTTCGCTAATAGCACGGAAATATGCCACGGTCTTCAATAATTTTTCAAAGCGATTACGCAGCCCTTTTGCGTTATCTTTGTTGACCGCGGCCTGGCTAATTTATTTTTATTGAGTGGCCTCCGATCTAATGCTGTCATTGACAATTAAGGTGCACCTGACTTTTTTTACCTGCAAATTTCCTCATCTCATCACACCACCCAGTTCTCTGCCGCCTTCGACTACGCTTCCCTTTTCTTCAGATCCTTTCTGTAACTTTACTAGAACACCGATTATCTGCCCTATACGCATCAAGTGACCTACCCGTTTTTGGTAGGCCACGTGATTTCGTTGCTTTAATGTCAATTAGAATATCGGCTACCTCCGTTTGCTTATTAAAGTTTTTCCAAAAATATTTAAGTTCTTTCCAATCCAATCCGTTTGCTTTTTAATCGCTGCCGCTGTCTTTCTTTCTCTAAATGTTATGGCTAACATTTTTGATTTCACCGCTAGTTTCGTGGTTCATAACTTGTTTTCAAGCTTCTTTGTTAAGCTCCACGTTTGTGCCCCGTATGTTAGCAACGGTGGAAGGCAATGATTGTGCATTTTTCTTTCCAAGGGTAGCAGTAAGCCGCCGGTAACGACTATATAACGCCTGCCGTATGCATCGGAACCGGTTTTTATTAATCGTTAAGGTTACTTGAGGAAATTTGCAGACATAAGATGGCAGCAACTGGACTAAGACTGTGGTAATTAGAGAACGCTGGGAGAGAACGTCGTCCTGCAGTGGACACACTTAGGTCGATCATGATGAAGATGTTATTTTATTTACCATGTCTTAAACACGTCTTGTTTAGAACAAGTCTTCTTACTTCCTTACGTGAGAAAAGGTTCACCAGAAGATGGAGAGCTGAAGGGAACAACATTGAGCGAACGAGAGAAGCCTCGGGTGGGAACCAATGCTTTTACAGTTGTACTCGTTTTTTTTTTTTTTTGGTCGTAACTCTGGATCTTTCATGAGGCTTCCGTTCTTCGTCCCTTCTTGATCGCTGTTCCAGCGAAGCTGCTTGTGCCGCTAAAGAAGCGCTCAAAAACGTTAGATGCTTGTTTTCATGGTGCCCTGCACAAAGCTAAAAAAAAAAAGAGAACACCCCAAGTTTATATTCAGATGAAATTAAGGTGATGTTTGGGAAGATGTATGCAAGTACATTTTGAAGTGTCTTGGTTAATTAGGGGCTAAATTAAAATTACGAAACCCTCGTGTTCTGCCTGTTTAGGGGCCATTGTATAAAACACTTGCGGAGTTTCATTGCTGTAAAGAATACATTGTTGCGCCAAAAAAGGAAAATAAAGACTTAGGAAGGAAGAGTACGAAAAGACAGATTGAGGAAATCTGATTGAGGAAATCAATCTGTCTTTTCGTACTCTTCCTTCCCAAGTCTTTATTTTCCTTTTTTGGCGCAACAATGTATTCTTTAGATCCCAACGAACTCGCCCAGCAACAAGTTCTACTCGATTTAATTGCTGCCCTGGGAGATCGAAAACTGGCACTAATAATATGTTAGGAAAAATGGGGGCCATGCGATAAGTTGAAGTGTGTAGAATAATTATGCGCTTTGAAAATATTTTCTTAATACTTACCTCCATATTTTTCTAATGCACAGTTTGTATTACCGGTTTCCTTGGTAACTAAAGGAGGTACGTTATTTAATCATATTTCGTTGAAGCGGGAAACATGTCTTAAGTGATGTACGATCAAGGATTAAACTGTGTAAATTATTTGCATCTTTGTTTTTGTGGAATATTATTTATAGAAGTGTTCCAGAGCGTTACGAGCGTACTTTATGAACCACGTAGTAAGTTTACCCAATGTCCAGAAAGAACTCAAAGAAATAGAAAGTTGACATTACGAAAGAATATAGAAGGCATCTCATGGGTCATGCGGGCAGGGTCAAGTGCGTCAAGTAATTAGGGATCTTGAAAAAAAAATTCTCCTTAAGCAAGTACTGGAAGGCAATACATGCGGGCAACGTTTCAGACGGGTGAGACATAAGTTTAATTACAGGAAATTAGAATTCTTAATGCAGCTGCTCGGAGCGAACCAGTTCACTGGAATCTGAGCTACGATTTTGAAAGGCCGCACAAGTCTGCTCTCTTCTTTTACGTCAGGTAGAACATATAACTGTTGATTTGACATAAATATACGGGCCGTGCAGACTAAGAGTGCCACCTCCCCCCTCTCCCCCCCCCCCCCCAGAATCTCCTACCTACACCAAGCCCTCTCGAACCCACGCAAGTAGCTGGAGAACAGCAAAGCCATGAGCATGGCTCCACTGCATGGAATTTTGGATAATAATTAATACAGCGTAGGTAAACAACCTCCCGTAGTTCAGGCCGGGGTCCCTTCATCTCGCCCTCCCCCCCCCCCTTCCGCAAGATAAGCAGGCGCCAAGTGATCTAGGAAACTCGTCGAAGCGAGCACGCAGTAAGTTATGAGGGCGGAATAACAGGATACGTTAGTTATCTGAGTTTATTTGGGAGCAGCGAAAATATACGACAAGCGAAGGTAGGCACATGTAAATAACTCATTGTTGCGTGCGTGTGTGCTGCTTTTCGTATACGTTCACGCTGTTCTTAAATACCTGAGGAGCGTTGGATACGAGCTCTACAGCCGCCTACGTATGCAGATACAGCAATGGCGTACCTGAACCGAGCCGAGGCAAACACATTCCACACGCTGCGCGCCGCTCAAGTGCTGCCGCAGGCTAATGCAAGACTTTTTTGTCGCTGCGCGTAGCACGCTACGTAGCTGCAGCAGCCTATGCTCAGTCAAGCGATTTTTTTTTTATTATTAAGGACATTCCGAAGGGGAAAAAAAATGGCGTGGCTAAACGAGAAGCAAAAGTAAACACACGATAACGTACGCAGGTTTTGGGTATTTCATTATAGTATTTCATGAAGGTCAAGGAAAAGCGTTATGAGTTTACAACAAACATGTTTACATACAGAATAAAATAGTGCTGTCGTCAGTATTTTCAAGAAAGTGCAAAGAATCTGCAGTGATTTGACTGAACTGCGTTTATAATATAGAAGGTATGGAAACGGAGGGTGCACGTGCGCATTTTCTGCGTTAATCTCATTCCTGCCGGCTCATCGAACAGGCGTCTCGGATCTGTGGATATCGACGCAATGGGTATCACTTTAAATTTCTATAAGCTCCTGGCATTTCTGTACCGTACCTTGCCACCAGTATTTGGCTTTAACATCTTAACCTATCTGTACGCTTCCCACAACTAATCCTAGGTCAGACACGTTACGTATCGTTGCCCAAATGAAATAGAACACTGAACGGGCCGTCTGTTCTGGCCCGGCTCCGGCCCAAGCCCAAAAGTACCATTGCCGAATCCGGCGAACCTGGACGTAGCCAGCCCGGCCGGGCTTGGTCCATGAGCACTTGAGCGCAAGCAAAGCATGGTCCGGTTCTCGCTGTTGTGAAGATACCAGCTGGACAGATTGTTTGCAAGAGGTACATATAGCTGTTAGGTTTCCCACTGGAGTTGTTGCTGACAAGTGCTATTAAAGAGAAAAAAAAAAGAGTACATCACCTGTTCATTAAGCTCGGGCGTTAGAGTGTGACATGATTGCCCGCACCACATTTGCCAAATATTTGTACGGAAATATACAACAAAGGCATATAGGTGACTGCTCCTGCACACGTCGATAACCACTTCATCCCACTCTTGAATCACGAAGAGCCACTGTGGTGTACAATCCTTGTATTCAAGTGAATAAGATAGGTGGGAATGCAAATTTAGATACGCTAATCATTAGGCCCTCAGAATTTCGTAATACATTGCAGCTAGAAGCTCTTCTAGCTCCGTTATATACAAACAGGTGACACGCAATATTAACGATCATGTGCAACCACACTGGCACGTGGAACAAGGTATCTCTATTGCTTTATTCGGATTTGTTTCATAGTTGTCAATTTTTCAATTAGCAATGGATGTATCTATTTCGCAATATGCGTGAATTTCGGCTTTTCTACTTTTGTTTTAGCATAATGAATGTTAAGCACAGTCCATTCACAGCGTAGTTAACGAAGCTTTTTTTTTTACTCCATTTAGTTATTTAAGGTGTTATACTTCGCTACCGCTTACTTCCAGCAAATCCACGCAGTGGCAGAAAAGAAGAATAAATAGCAACGAGGGCCGCGCCATTTAACGTGTTAGAACTTCGAAAAAAAAGTGCATTGTGAGAATTTTGTGTTTTATTTTCGACATCCCCATTCACCAACGTTACACAGCTTTGCAGCATCCGCATTAGCTTGAAGTATTTAACCAAGAACATTTGAAAGCCTGAAGTAATATGTTGGACAAATTATGAAAAAGAAAAATACGGCACAATATTCAGCTCTCTTTACTAAATAAAGAAGAAGATAAATTGCGGTAGCGAGTTGCACTATGCCTTTGTATGCAACATAATTTGTGAATACATGATTCCAGAATTTATTTACTGCTGCGCTAATGAATTATTTCTTGATGTAAGGAACCATGCCAAATGTGTTTCATATTTTTATTGCATTAAAATGTGCAGAGGTAAGGCAATGCAAGGCGGTATATTATTCAGTGCATCTAGAAGTATAAATATTTTATTGTAGAAAAAGAATTGCCAACGAGTACCTTGTGCTATTGAAATATATAAGTAGCACTGATTTTTTTTTTTTGCTGCTTCAGCTCGTGACTGCTCTCATAAAAGAATGCTTTGCTGAACTGATGAAGGCAGTCTAGGGAATAGTTTTTCTGTGAGCCCTCCACTATTAAAATAAATGTCCCGTCTTTTCAACGCCTATCACATTAAAGTGATTCCATTATGTCTATCAAATATCTGCCTAGCGCCGTTGCCCGCCCCCTTATCTGAGGTATTTTGTTCGATGTGATGCCTGCAGCTGCGCACAGAACGTTGACAACGAATTCTGCCACTGTCATCAATTTGAAACACAAAGGTGATCGATGTCCAACGCATGCAGAAAACTAGATGATCGTCCTCTGAGTGAACAGACAATATTAGAACACCGCCCCCACCGATCAAGGCAGTGAAGACACCTTTGTGCTTTCTGAAAACGTGCTTTGTCTGAGCGCCTTTGACTCCGTAGTGCTGCTCGAGCATGTCTCTATCCTTCCCTCTCTCCCTCTCTTCCTTATATTCCCCTTCGCCCTTCCCCCAGCATACGGTACCCAAGCGGCCTGTTGAACGGTTAACATCCCTGCCTTCTTTTTCTCGCCTTGTCGGTGTCCATGACACCGCGACAAATTTGCCTGATTCTTCGTAGTTTTGTTGCGACTAGGCGATGTCTCACCATTCTTGAAACTCGTCCTTCACCACCACTTCCTAGCCGGCTAATGCGCTGTCCCTTGCTGTCCGACAGGGCGCGCTCATGCCTCTCGCTACCTGCTTTCGAACGGCGAGTCGTCCGTCTCTCATCCGGGCGCGAACCACACCTGAAAAAATTCCGAAGCCTGAATAACCCGGGAACTACGTCGGTCAGAGTTTCCCAGTGCCGCGAATACGCAAAAAGTGGGGCGTAAGTGGATGCGGGTAGCCACTGGTACCATTTCAACTAACACTGAGGCGAAGAGGGGAAGGGGGGAGGGGAAGCGCCGTCAACGCATACTAGTCGGTAGGGTGTAATCGCTACTGGGTCGTGGCCTGCCTGCTCCTGCTTTCTGCTATCCCGCAGGCCGACAGGCGCCACAGACTCAAAATTCTGTAAGGGCCAACTCACGATCAATCTGCATGGCCTTCCGCACACGTGCGGACGTGCGGAGAACAGCACACGTCACACACAGATGCACACATTTCGCTTGACACTTGGCACACACGAGCAGTGTAAGACAAACATGTGCAGCTGTGTACGGCATGTGCGGTTTTTAGCATGTCCGCACGCGTGTGGAAGACGTGCGGAAGGCGTGTAGAAGGCCGTGCGGATTGAGAGTAAGTCGACCCTACGGGCGGCAATATTTACAGTCGTCAGTCTTGCGAAATTACAACTATCCTAACCGGGCCCATAAGAGGCACGACTGAAGACCGACCAGAGCCGGAAGCTCACATGGCCGAGCCCATGCAGTGCTGTAAAGCGAACGTTGCCTTTTTGCCTATGAAACCATCCTCTTTTCTCATCACGCGGACTGTGTAAGTATTCCTGCTTGAACCTTGAACGCAAGGTCTGTGAGCTTGACCAGCTCAGTCCTTTCTTGTAGATAAAATCAACCTGTCTGCGTGCTTAAGCGCTGTTTGAAGTTGGCGCTTCATGGTCTATTATACTTTGTTACTCGATACTTCTCACCCGGAAATATCATTTGCTCCACACATTTTTTTGTAAATGTGAGATTCCTCTTGGGGTCGCTTCGGCTGCAGACATTTCTGATCGTAAGAAAGTCCTATAAAATGTTCTTTACATAGGTTGGTATTTTATTGTTGCATGGAATCCAAGAACATTCGAAGTTCTTAATCCTGTGCGAAATGTTCTGGTCACATCTATTTGTCATCCACCGTGGTAGCGCAGTGACTTTGGTGCTTCGGTGCTAATACTGACGGCGCCGGATGAAATCCTGGCCTCGGCGGCCGCATTTAGATGGGGGTGAAATGCAAGAACACCAGTGGTACCGTGCACTGGGTGTACGTTAAAGAAAACCAGGTGGTCCAGATTAATTTCTGCTTCACCTGCACCCGTGTAAGATTCTCTCCGTGTTGTGTGACAAAGTGAACAACTTTGTTTCAACGTCACTGCCTGTAGCCAATTTAGCGACGCACAAGCTTGCAAGCAGGTGGCCAGGCTAAACTGCTTTGAGCGAACGGCGCGTGTCTCCCGCATTCAGTGCAAATAAATGCTTGACAAGTAGGACTTCTCTTACTTAAGGAACACGCTCAATAATATACATATAAGGTAATTTCTTCAGAATTGAGACGTCTTCCATTTGTGCGAAGAGGATTTTGACCCACCTGGTTGATGTCTGAGTAAATCTCAGTATCTCAGAAATAGGTACGCTGAAAATCTCTCACCTTACGCGTTATCTTATTTATTCCGTTGGAGGTAACTGCAACGGATTGCACAGCGTCGCGGGCTTAAGAGGAAGCTTTAGCTCGGGCCCAACTCCGACGCGGCCTATTCAAATACATGTAAAACGCAAAAACGTTTTTATGAGATAACCCCTGTACCGATTTTCTTTTAAATGCAATTTGTTGCATTTGAAAGAGAAAGTTAAATTCTAGTGACTGTTGGAAGCCGAATTTTGATTTAGGGCTTGAATTTTCTTAAAACAATTTTCAAATATTTGACTGTTAGAAAAAAATAGAAGCACGAAGTTTACAAATTCATAGCTCTGCATCAAGAAATGATATAGCGGTTCTGTAAACGGCATCTATTAGATCATTCAAAGCGGACAAATTCAATATGTCATTTTACATCTTACGTGAATTTGTTACGTTGGTTACAACGGTTTTGCAAAAGTTGTATTTTCCTATGATTAATTTTTTTTATATTCATGTGTAACATATCAATTTTGTCCGCTTTAGATGTACTATTAGATGCAATTCACAGAATTGTATTATCATTTTTAGTGGTTGAGTTACAGAGTTTTAAACTTGATAGTTTCGTTTTTTGAAAATGTTCGATTTTTGCCAATTTTTAATAAAAAATTGACGACCTAACTGAAAAATTCGAAACCAACAGTCACTAGATTTTAGGTTTGTCTTTTAAGTGCAACAAACCTAGTCAAATTTGGTGCAGTGGTTGCTGAGAAAAACGAATTCTCCTTTTACATGTATTTAGATAGAAGCACTCGAGCTAAAGCTTCCTCTTAAGACGCAACACTACGTTTTATTTTTTTTTATTTTTTTTTTACCGCGAAGCATTCCTTGTGTCAAACCAGGCACATTGCGGTAGGTGAGTAAATAGATAGTCTCCTGTCAAGCCCTATTTCGGGCCTCTTCAATAAAAAGAATTACGCGTGTGATTGCGGGCATTGGACTATAGGTTCCTCCAGTATAACAGCCCGATGATCTGCCCATTAAACCAGATACGCATATACGCATCTGTCGGGCCAACTAGCGCTTTCAGGCTGTAAACGCGTGTGTCACGTCACGTGGCAACAATTCGCTTAGAACCGGGAGAGCTCGTGATCGAGCGCCAGGTTAGACTATAGGCCAGACATGCAGGAAATGGAACGCGCTAAAGCTGTCCGCATTACCATTCTCCTTCGCGCCCGTTCACATCGCATAGCTACGTGTCGCTCTTCAAGACGAGGGCACGCCATATTCCGCCATCTATTCCTAGCGGCACTTCGAGATGATATGTTACACTGTGCCGCTTTCGGGGTTGGCTAAATCTCCTGCGTCCTCTCCTTGCGACTGCTAACGCACAGGTCGCGACGTTTCTTCGCCGGAGCTCAACTGCACCTACGGCGTACGACAGCAGGGTCTATGCGCATCACCTGTAGAAAATTCTGCATTTTTGTGGGACAGATTTATTTGTCATATAAAGCTGCGTGGAAGTTTACAACGCCTAGGCAAAATTACGAACGATAAGTTTTGTTTTGTTCGAAAATCACAGTTTTGTGTTCCGTGACATGTATACACTCCTCATGATGAATCTTAGAACGCGGCCATCTGCAGTGCGCATGACCGACGCTACAGCCCTATGATATTGCCATGTCGCTGTCAGTGACGTATGTGTCGTGTACTGACGTAAAATGCCACAATGCACTACTCGCTTAGTAGTCATTTCAAGCGAAGCACGTAGGGACGTGGTAATCTTTTTATTTCGATGACCGCCTCAGCAGCGTGTGCTTTGGTAACACAACACGCTTTGCACTTTCCGCGTTTTCTCTCACGTGGGCGCCTCGCGCCCCACGCCAATGCATGGAGTTCCACATCGAAGCTGTTTATGACTAGGGTTCCGCACATTTTCGTTCTGCGTGTGCAAGCACCGTGGGTCGATCCCGGAGATAGTGCAATACCGGGCTGACCCGCGGCGGAGGTGATATAGGCTTCCAGCACTCCTGCAACTTGCAAAATTAAGTTTTGGGTCCGAATAGAACGTGCATTAGATATTAGGCTGATAAGAAGAGATACTACACTTCGATACGCGTCAGCCATGTCTACGTTCACACCGCCCTCTCTTGTTGTCGGCGTTCCAAGCACTTGCGTGTCTACTTTACTTTCGTTCTGCTCTCCTGTGGTGGCGATCCCATCGAAACGTCACGCCTGTCTAGTTTCCTCCGGATCCGCGGGGTGGCGTTCCTGTCGTCCACGCGAATGTATATAAAAATCACGGTAAATGAGTCCGTACCTTTGTTCAAAATTATGTGTCACCCCTGTGTCGTGTGCTAAGCAGCTTCGCTGGTCATCCACTTTCACAGAGTGGAGTGGCTCATGATTTTTTATTTTTGTTTTGTGCCTCAGTGACCGTCTTGTCACTGGTGTATACCAACACCGACGAAAGCGGCCGCGGCAACTTACGTTGTAGAATTTAGAGGCATAGTTTTTTAGTTACCTGGAAGAAAAAAATAAGCCTATTTGGACAAGTTCTAGACAAGACAGATTAGCGGGAGGACGCGCACTTGAGCTATATACACAAACCGAACAAAAAAAATATGGCACGAAAATAAAGGTGAATACGCTTATTATCACGCTTGTAGGCAAGTATACACCAATTGTCTTCCTTAAAGTCTAGTAAGAGGTAACAAGATCAGAATTGTCGTTGGGATGCCACGCTTTATCGACGGATGAACCCAACACCACGGTCTGCATTTGTTTGCGTAGGAACGCGCAAGATTCCTGCCTCGTTCCAAGCTATCGGACAATCCTACACCCTCAGTGAATGCTCACCCGGGGCCCGCTCCAGTGAGTCTCCAGTAGCGTCGGAATTCAGAGAGAGCTACCGAGAGGATGCCAAGACGGGGCAGAGCCGAGCGGCTCTTGTCATTGACCTCGGGTCCCTGCAGTCCGTGCGCTTCCTTGAAGTCAGCGCTCTCAACGAGACCGTACAGATCAGCGGTAAACGTAAGTGCGTGGAGGTGGTTCTTTTCACTTCATAAAGGGACACTAAAGAAAACACGCGCTTGACCTTAATAGGAAATAACAAAATCGTTTGGCTCAGAAGAATGCTCTTATATTTTGTTTTTTGCAGTCGGTGCGCTGTCGCTATGGAAAAAAATAATAAGGGATATTTGTGAGCTTCGTGCGCAAATCACAGCGCCCGCTACTCGAATCCTGAAGCGAAACGCTACAGTTGTCAGTATTGTGGCATAAACAAATTTAGGCGCAAACAAATTTATTATAGTTGTCGGGAAGAGTCCTGTCGGGAATTTTGAGGTTGGAGTAAGAGTCCCCACAGCACAACTTGAACTGAGCCTTGGCCACACATCGAATGACTTATCACGTTGACAGAGACCGCTTAAGGAAACCATCTTTATTCCGTTTTATCACTTTAATCTTTGCTAACAGTCCTACCAAAGCCGCGAAGATAACTGAGATCCTAAATGAAAATTTTTTAGCACGAACACTACGACCACGAATGCAGGTTTTATGCACTTAGGACAATCCCAACGTTTGTCCCCAAGCTAAGATCAGCCAACCGAGTAAGCTCTTGGTTAACCTCCCTGGCTTTCCCTCTTCGTCTTTTGTCCCTATGAAATTACTTAACCGACTCTGCCACAGACTGAGGGATTTCATGGTTCGATGTTAGCAATACAGTGACGTTTAGCACTGACATTTCCAATACTCTGACCTGCGCATGCGTTCCTTTCTTGTTTTTTTTTTTGGTCGCAGAGTGCTCAAGGGTGAACGCGGATGTGGTGAACGCGTTTAACTTTAACTTACTCAAGGGTCGCAACGGTTCCCTGGTGTTCCCCATACGCCAGATGCTGAGCATGCCTCCATCCAACCAGAGGCCCACCACTGGAACGTGTAGGGGTCAGCCGTGCATCACGTGGACGTACTCGCAGATTCCCGTCACAAGGAAGGCCGACGACGGGACCGTGATAGAGACTCGTGACGTATACTCGGCCGTATGGACGGGTAAGCATGCACTTCGTAGCACCACGGCTGCGTGCGGTCAAAATACACCAGCGGATACATACGTACCAATTGTGACCGCAACGTCTCATTTCATGTCATGCTTTGATCATTGAACAATGTGTCGTTTGCGGAGAAGCCGGTGGCGCAATAGTTGCTGACCTTTCCAATTTGGCCTAACGAATCACTCGCACAACTGCGCCTACAATAGGCGCATGCGTCGACCATTGCTGAATTCTTGTGCTTTAGCGGGGTAAAAATCCCGACGTAAAAGAAAAGCAAAACTGTTCAAAGCGGGAAAATAGAGTGTAATAAAAGCTTTTGCAGGTCATAAAGGCATCCAGCAATAACAATAAATCAACAAATGTATGAATTAAGTAATAAAATTATTTGTTTTTCCGGTTTACATACAGAATAGAAGCAGGAGCTTATGGACCACTGAGTTGAGACAAAAGTCCTTGTCGTTAGGTGCAGATGCGCTACGACGCACGGCAGAGTTTTTCCCAGCAAACTTCCTCTGCGATCGATAGGAAACGTTTGCATGTGAATTTTCAAGATCACGGTAAATCCACGCCAGGTAACCTGATAATGTTTCGGTACTGATGTAGCGTTGATAATCTCTCTGCTGAATAAATATTGGCCCACGAAAAGCTTTTGAGTTACTGAGAGTGTTCTCGCGGCATAGTTGGCACACGTACCAGCTATAGCTCACGTAAACACCCTCGTTCAGAACAGTTATTACATTTAGGGCTCTCTTGCCCCCTCTATCATTCTGTGTACTTCATCGTCTGCAAGTCTACTCGTTACCACAATAGATACAGCATGCCTTTCGACCTTCTCGATCAAACATACCTCTTATCGTTCAGGTTGCCGGAACGTTCGCCCCATCGATGGGGTGGGGGCGGGGGTGCATTACCTGCGACTTTGGTGAGGCTCTGCTTATAACGCACTTTTTTTGTATATCTTGGTGTAAGCTAGCTTACATCATCGAAGTTTCATTGTACACTCCCCTCATGCAGAGGCAGTTTTCATGCAAACTGTAAAAGCCAGCGATCGAAAGTTGGTGTGGGGCCTACATTTCATCTTTCGACCACGGGATATCGCAAGAATCTCAAACTAATGCCATCATTAGGAAAGACATTGTCTTCTCTCAAGAGAAAAGCCTGTAAGGGTCTTTGTGTAGCTGTAAAGCCTGAAAAATCAGCGCGCCCTTCGCAGTCATCTCCTTCGTTCTGCTTCCGTGCCCACGCGGAGCAGTGACTCACGCGAAACAATACCCACCACGCTCCGCGCATCATTGCGCTGAGCTTTGATATCGACACGCATGTCCTCGAGATAAGTGGCGCGACCTTCTACCTGTATTACGTCGCGATGCGTCGGAAGCCGTAGTATCGGCGGTGTCGTTACCCACCACCAGAGGACATTGCCGCTTGGTCAGAGATTAAATTTCCTTGTTTCTTGCTCTGTTGGCCAAATAGGCCAATCGGCAAGAAGAAGGGGTCAACCTAATTGTTGAACGATGTGCCCCGAAGAGGCATACAAAGTATTGAATTTTACCCGCCGTGGTTGCTCAGTGGCTATGGTGTTGGGCTGCTGAGCACGAGGTCGCGGGATCGAATCCCGGCCACGGCGGCCGCATTTCGATGGGGGCGAAATGCGAAAACACCCGTGTGCTTAGATTTAGGTGCACGTTAAAGAACCCCAGGTGGTCAAAATTTCCGGAGTCCTCCACTACGGCGTGCCTCATAATCAGAAAGTGGTTTTGGCACGTAAAACCCCAAATATTATTATTATTAAAGTATTGAATTTTGTGCACAATGAAAAAGAAAAAAAAAACACACAAAATATGGGCTAATGAGCCGAAACGTACAAAAGACACCCGATACCGAAAGATAACCTAAATTGTATAAGCTCCCTGCTTCATGAAACGCAGGTATTTTGTTATTGTGTGGCGTGCCAGAAATCGAAAGCGAAGATCACTGAAGGGCGTGCATGCGTTAGCTCCTGCCACATGTGCGGCGTCCTGAGAATCTATGGTAAACGCTGTGCGTACGAGCGCTTACAGAAGAGTACATAAACCAAGTCTCAGTTCCTCCTCTCCCGGTTCAGATTTTACAGAGAAAAATTCCTGGCACTCGATGTCCGCTCAACAAAATGTTCCTCTGGCTCTCCGAATGTGTCGCCGGGAAACAGTCACTCGGCCAAACGAGAACAGCAGCCAAGTCACCGAGCAGTACGACGTCATGGAGATAATGCACTTCACTCACGACGCGGTAATCGACGAAGATCTGGAGGTGAGGAGACATAGAGACAGGGTGTGTGCGCTTAGACAAAACTGCTAGAGACCACCGCTTGGGGGTGCTACCTCCGCCTGATCAGAATCTTCTAGAGCCCTTGCTAAACGAAGCTAACATAATACGCCTGTCCATTAAGACAAAGAAAAAGCTTTAAATTTATTTCATTAAATCATGCAATAAATCACCGTTTGAGTATAAGAGATCTAAATACGCATGTGCTTGACATTCTCCTGCAGTACCCGGACGGAATGTATTGCGAAGGATTTGTCTCTGAGGAATGGAAACTGGACGAATCCCCACTCACTTATCTGAGCTACTCAGCGGAAGTCACCCTTGACGCGAAGAATGGCAGGGCTGTTGCTGACTCACGCGTAAGTGCCAATACGTTGGATGCGCTGTCGCGTTGATGGAGGACTTGACTTGTGCGCATCACCTTGTTCGCAGAAACGCATTTCAAGTTAGAAACGTTCCAACTCTCGTTCCAAAGTTCCAAACGTTCCAAAATGCCAACTCTCGAGTCTTGCAATTACCCACCTATGGACTTTATTATCATTGAAGCTCTTGGGGTCGAAAAAGTAATTAAAGGTCTAAAGTTGTCATCAAGTCCTGGTGCTGATTTGGTTAACGCGAAATTCCTGAAAAATACTGTTGTTTATTCATCTGCTCTGCTTTCGAAAATTTTTCAGCAACCCTTAGATACCCATCGGCTACCTGCAGATTGGAAGGTCGGGAAGGTAGTCCCACTTCATAAGTCCGGTAGCAAACATTCGCCCCTCAACTACCGCCCCATTTCCCTCACAAGCATTCCTTGCAAGGTTCTTGAACATATTCTGTACTCACATTTAGCAAAACACTTACACAATAATTCATTTTTTACAAAAACACAACATGGTTTCCGAAAAAAAACTTGTCATGTGAAACCCAACTTCTTTCTTTTACTCACAGTCTTCATCTTATTCTCGACAAAGGTTCTTTCGCAGACTGTGTTTTCTTTGATTTCGCCAAGGCCTTCGACAAAGTGTGATAAATTACTTCTATTTAAACTTCGTGAACTTAATCTTGATCATCACCTTCAACATTTTCTCTTTAATCGGTCACAGTATGTTGTGTTAAAAAAATCATATGTCCCCATCTAATCCTGTAGACTCTGGTGTGCCCCAAGGATCAGTTATAGGCCCTCTTCTTTTCTTAATTTACATTAACGATTTACCCAATGACGTTTGTTCTAATATTTACCTTTTCGCAGATGACTATGTTATCCTCCGTGAAATCTCGGACAAATCTGATCACAAATTCTTACAAGACGATATAAACGCTATCTCTAACTGGTGTGATGTATGGTTAATGCAACTTAACGTAACTAAATGTAAATGTACGCGTGTAACTCGCAGGAATATTCCTCCACCGAACTATTACCTTAATGATACTCCCCTGGAGGTCGTAACCTCCTATAAATACCTAGGCGTCTACATAAACCAGTCACTTTCCTGGTCGTTGCACGTCGACAACGTAATTAACAATACTAATCGCATGCTAGGTTATCTTCGCCGAAATTTTTCTTCTGCTCCTACATCATTAAAATTATTCCTATGCAAAACGCTTATTAGGAGTAAAATGGAGTACGCCTCATCCATCTGGGACCCGCACCTCGAAACCTTTACTCAATCACTTGAACTAATCCAAAACAATGCCGCACGTTTCATTCATAGCAATTACAGCCGTAAATCAAGCGTAACTGCCATGAAAAACTCTTTGGTGCTTGCTCCTCTCTCAGCCCGGCGTAAGTGCTTTCGCCTTGCTTTATTTCATACACTATATTTCCACAATTCGTATTTACGCGATAATCTAATAATATCTCCTACCTACATTTCCTCTCGCATCGACCATAGCCATAAGGTTACACCATAGCCATAAGGGGTAATGAATCATTTATTCCTAGGACCTCTCAGGAATGGAACCACTTTCCCGGCGCAGTTGTCGCAATCAAGGACAACTCAAAGTTTCGTTCGGCCTTATCTGACATCATTACTCCCGGATACAACTAACTAATCAAATTTACGGTTTATTGCTGCTTTGTTTATTTACTTGCGTATGTTTTTTACCCATTCCCCTCTGTAATACTTCGGTCTTGAGGGTACAATAAAATAAAATCAAATAAAAGGTTAGTAATCATATTACAACGCGAGTGAACCAACGCTGTTTCTGTTGCATGGCAGTGCCTTCATCATACCTTTCTGCGAGCAGGTATACTACTGGCGGTAATTGAATATAATGCGAAATTTAAGATTCATGGATTGTGACACACCTTTCCTCGGTACTGTAAACTAGTGGCGGGGTTTAAGCTCGTAATAATGCTAGCTGACCACATTTGTAGTGGCGAGTCAGAATATGCTTTTTCGAGGCCTACTCTTGCGCTGTACTCAAACGTTTGCCTAAGAATAAGCTGGCCAGTATATTTTACAAGTCCTTTGTAGCTTTGTGAAGCCTTAAAGCTTGGAGCTGTCCATATATTTGTTTTACCATTCTGACCATGGCAGTTGAAGGAAACATTTGAGTGATCTAGTCTTTGGCCAAGCCATAGCAGGCCTCCTGCTTATCTTTTCCGCAGCACTGTGATGGTGAATGCTACGCGTATGTGAAGAATGGAGTTGTGCTTAACAACGCTACTCTCAACTGATCTTGCGTGATTCTAACTCCTGGTTCAGTGTTGTCTCCATTGCGATTTTTGTGGCTGTCTCATACCATTTGCTTGTGGCATTAAATATTATACCTACGTTTACGGATACATATAAAAAGTTCGTTTATATTTCTAGTTTTGAAACAGAAATACTGAGTGGTGGGTGTTAGAACTTTAGAAACATGTGGAACTACGTAAGCACAATAATGAACCTGGACGTGGTAAACATTGTCATGTGTGTCACGAGAACACAACTGATACAAATTGAGGCTTTCTTGGTCCCTTAGGTTCGCATGGACACTACAGAGAGACTCTACCGGATCGATTTCACTTCGGAGACGTCGAACATTAACAATATTGCCCTACCAGATGGCGTGAAATCTGTGAGCCGCATTATTTCTGGAATTCACGGTAAGCGCTCCAGAGCATGCGCGTGTTGTGAGCATGCACGGAGACGTGTGAATCAAACATGAAACCATGAACATACGCTTCTGCTGAGTCTCTGTCAACCAATTGTTCTACCTTGGCCTCGTAATACATATAGCGACTTTTTCTCATTTATCATCTTTCTCCTTCCTCTTTCCGAAGTGTAGGGTATTCAACCAGGTGAGACCTTGATTGACCTGCCTGCCTGTCCTCTCTTAACTCTCTCTCTCGTGCTTTTCTACCTCCTTTCCACTATAAGAACCCATACACTCTGATGCCAACGATGCCACAGTGAGCAGGAATCCACTGAAAGGTAATGAAAGATAACTTCGCTTGACAGGGCTGCCCGGTCTGCCCACGAAGACACCCAGACGAGTCCAATACCTTTGTCGAGGTCGGATGCTGCTAGGGAACTATGCCTGCTTGCACGCAAAATGTCGCAAGATTTTTGGTCTTCAAGAGCCTTCAATTGCCGATTGCATAAACTAGACCCCATGCTACGGTTACAACTGCCACCTAGCGTTTTCCGCGGCGAAACAACCTTGCTGTGCCGCTTCTGGCTGGGAGTGGCGTCCATGAACGCCTACTCCTATCGTATTGGAATGCCCGAAAGCCCGATGTGCGACTCCTGTAGGTGCGAGACAACAATTGAGCACCTATTTTCTGCCTGCCCTCGCAACGACGTACAGCGCATTTCTCTGAGGGCAGCTGTAAACCGACTGGACTCAAGACCGTTCTCCGAGTCAAAGATACTCGATAGGTGATTCGTGCACTAGTACACTACTTGAAGTGCACCGGCTTAAGAGACCGTTTATAGTCTCCCTATGCATCCTCCCACGCGCACTCAGTGCTCACTCTCTCCATATTTTCATCTTTCTATTTCTTTTTCCCCCACCTCCAGTGTAGGGTAGCAAACTGGATGCGCGTCTGGTTGACCTCTCTGCCTCTCCTGTCATTGCTCTTTCTCTCTCTCTCTCTCATGCACTCTGTTAAGTTCTCAACTTTATTTCGTCAGTTTTTGCAGGGATGATGACTGCAGCATCAGAGCTATTCAGTTTTAATGAACCATCTTTCTAGACATGTTGCCGGAATATGTGCACTTTGTAAATGTGTTCTGAAGTTGCTTGCTCCAAAGCTTTCAACGGCGCTCCAGCTTTCTCTTTGATGCCCGGAACTGTCAATTGTACTTGCGGCTGGTGCAGACACCACAATGGGGCAACAATAATGTAGCAGGCGTGAATTGTGTCTTACTGATGTCTTATAATACTTTTGGCAGTTCTTGAATCTGAATCGACGAGTGCAAAGCTTACGGCACTCTATGCTTCTCTTGATATCATTAATTAATGATAGCAAAGCAGCCCTTCAGTGCATACAAAGCCCAATGCGCTACGGACCCAGTGAACGAATGGCCTCATAAATTCGACAGATATATAATTGCAGCCATGACAAGGGACACAACATAATCTTGCAATGGCTTTCAGGACATTGCAACATCAGCTGGAATGAGTACGCCGACGAAGCCACTCGATCTGCAAATGAAAGTGGTCAATGTATCTCGTTTCCACTTTGGCGAGTAGATGGCCTGCGACTGATGCCCCGTGAATGTACTTTTCCCCTGTGGGACTCGAGAGTTTACTCCATGTTTCATTTGCCTTCGTTGTCTCCGGATATATAGATGCATCTACCACCTAGGCTAAAACGACGTGAACAGACCCTGCTGTACCATCTGTGGCTAGGCGTAGCATTTGCCAACTCTGGCTTTTACGAAAGCCTACTCATTCCTTATTGGAATGTCCGACGCGCCGATCTGTGACTCGTGCAATTGTTAGGAGACGCGAGAGCACGTGTTGTGTTTTTGTGATCTCTATGACAACGAACGCGACGTTCTTCAGAGGGTGTTAAACCGATTAGATAACAGACCATTTTCAGAGACAAAGATTCTTGGAACATGGCTCCATGCGTCGCAGGCTTACAAAACAACGCGGGCATTGCTACGTTTCGTGAAAGCGACTGGCTTCAGTGAGCGATTATAGGCGTGAAGTTATGGACATCCGCATGTACTCATACCAATAGTACCTTCTTCCCTCCCTCTCCTTTCTTTTCTTCCCTTAAACCCCTTCCCCTGTATATGCAGCAAACCGGACGTGCGTCTGGTTGACCTCCCTACCTTTCGTTCCTTCATTTCCTCCTCCTCCTCCTCTTCCTCCTCCTCCTTATGCCTTCCTTACTGGAATGGCCAACAGCTCCACGTGCGACGCATGCAGCTGTGAAGAGACACTCACACACATCTGCGTCTACACGCGCTAAAGTGCCGAAAAACAAGTGATGAGCAGAGTGATGAACCAACTGGACAATCGTCCACCATCAGAACTGAAAGCACTAGGCTAGTTCTTCCAAAGAACAACCGCGCGGAAGGACTTATTCGTGCTAATAAGATTCCTGCGGTCTACGGAGCTTCACGATAGACTTTAAGAACGCCGCCCCCATACTGGTCTATAGTGTATGCGGGTTGTTTGTGATCGTCCCTCTCTATCTCTTTCTCCCTCTTCTGCTCCCATTCTCTTAGCAATAAAAGGCGGATTTCTCCGTCGCTACACTCCAGGCGGATTTCTGCCGTCGCCGTGAGGTTGCGTATAAAGTCCAAGGGCGTTAAAATCATCGCCGCGCGCCGTATGCTGTATGTGCGAGTGAAAGCGTGCGAGGGTGAGCCGACGATCAAGGGTGAATCCAGAAAAAGCACGCAAGCGATCGTGCACGAAAGCGAGAAAAGCGGAGAGGAAGCGCGCCGTCTTCCGTCGCGCGTCAGGCTCCGGGTAGAGGTTAGGGGGGGTTCTACCCCGGGCGGCTCAGGCGGGCGCGCGCCAATGCCCGGGCCGCTGTATCTTGAAAGCCATCTACGACGGGAACAGAATCCGTCGCGCGCGGTGTTTTCGCGGCCTTGTTCCCGTCGATGCAAGACGCAGCACGAAGGTTAATTTGCTCGATGGTGGTACGTCCGCGCTTCCTCACTCCTGCGTTTTGACAGCTAGTTTCCGCGGTCATTGAGTGAGATCTGTTCATTTTTACTTGTGCGCGCGTGCCACGATGCTTGTTAACTTAGTATGCATGCGTTTAGAAGTTTACACGGCCGATAAAACTACTGTCCCTATTTCGTATAGCCAGCTGTCTACTAATTTGCTATCACAATCGATGCTTCGCCTTTCGGCAATAAAGTTTCCTCACTCACTCACTCACTCACTCACTCACTCACTCACTCACTCACTCACTCACTCACTCACTCACTCACTCACTCACTCACTCACTCACTCACTCACTCACTCACTCACTCACTCACTCACTCACTCACTCACTCACTCACTCACTCACTCACTCACTCACTCACTCACTCACTCGCCTTTCGGGCGAAACTGCGACTTTTTTTATCCCCCTACTCACACCCAGCGTGCGGGGCAGCCAACTGTGTCTACGTCTGGTTAACCTCCTTGCCTTTCTTTGCTCTCAACCAGTTAGCTAGAAAACCGTTCACCTTGCACAAGATCTTGGGACCATGGCCTCGCATATCGCAGCTACAAAAGGCCACAAAAGCGCTGCTGCGATATTTGAAAGATACAGGATTGAGTCAGCGTCTGTGATCCGGACTGAGTGATTGAACGATATCCCCGGTGGACTTTCTCCTCTTTCTTTAATCTTTCCGTCCCCGTTTCCCTTTCCCCAGTGTAGGGTAACCAACCGGGCTCAGTCCTGGTTAACCTCCCTACCTTTCAGTTATCATTTGCTCTCTCTCTCTCTCTCTCTTTCTCATGCACTTGGTTACCCTCCCTCGTCCATAGTTAGCGATGACACTGTTTACGCAACACCTGCCAAGCACGCGTGTGTTTTGAGCACGCATTTCTCTCTTCTTCGCTCCACGCCTCAATGTCACGCTTGCTTTCTCCCTTTCCATATCACGGAAACCATCACGCGCTTTGCTTAAACCCAAATTTACCTATATTCAGGCCGTTGCGTGTAGGAAAGTATTTTATTTATGAACGCTGCGATGTCTACATGGTCACATGGCGGGCTCATATACGAAACGCTATGCGTTATGTAGAATAAGAAAATGTGTACCGCGCATTCACGGACAATTGTAGGAAATATAGAAACGCGCAGTTTCGCAGTTGAAAAGCTTGAAATATTTTTTTTCTCTTCCTTTGAAACTTAGGACTCGTGTTCGACATTCAGCACCTGCATAGGGGAATGACACGGTGCCAAAACAGAACGCTGAGAAGACTGCCCTTCATGAAGGAGTCCATAATAGACTTCCAGGATGTGCCGAGTATTTCGCCTGCGCTTTTCTTCGGCACAGATCGGACAAAGTACGTTCTGAAGAAAAAGGTAAGTAGAAATGGCGCATCACGTCACGCGCAGAGGAAGAAAATAGGAAATTGGAGGTAAAGCGCGAGAAGGCAGTCGGGCTCAAGCACATCACCGCGGACAATTGTTTAAATTAGCTTAAAAGAAAAAGAGAAACAATCACCTGTGGTTTTGTTTACCCTTAATTAAAATATTCGTACGTTCTCTTCTACGTTTAATTGAAACGAATGGCTGCAGAGAGCTTGATAAATAATCAATTTCTAGGGTATAGAGCTAGAGAGAAGAAAAACGGACACCCACTGTATAGCGTTTGATGCAAGGCGTCCTTGCATATTTCACTTGCACTAATTCATCTTACTGTGAAGATAACGGAATTATATGAATTTTGATTTCATGGCTAGAACTTCACAATGTACGTAAACACAGCGGGGGGATTCCCACCAATGCAATGCAGGTTGAAGAAGCTTATTATGCAAAGCTAATTTTGATCGACTGCGCTACCGACTCCACAAGCCACATAGTCCCATGCGCAAATACATGAGACCACTAATGACAAAAACCAATTCAGAAGGGTGTTATTTGACAAATCTACAGTAATCGCGATCTTTCTTCCTCAAATATAGCATGCTGCAAAACTTCCGCAACGGAAAAAGGCCGCAGAGTCGAACAATCGAGAAACATTGGCTAGCGATAGAAATTATTTTGTTACGGCGATCAAACTGGTTACAGCATTGTAAAATACATTGTGACGCCTCTAAGGAAAGCCGAACCTGTACCGTGTGGCTCAGCGAACACTTTCGAAAAATATTTTTTATTTGCCTTTTGCAGATACCACAATTCAAGTCCTTGAGCTGGCCTTCTCAACGAGGTGGACATTATTTGCACGAAAACCCATGACATGCATAATCGATTCATTAAAAAAATCACTCATTAGATTTTAAACTAATTACCTAATGGCACGTATTGCAATTTACAAATTACAGCCGCGGGAAGTTCGCGAGACATTTGGAACGAATTCTCAGGGTGACACCAGTTTCGAGATATTAATTCCCAAACATTGCGTCCCAAACATTGAAAAATGCATTGGCGCTCCAGTTGCTTTTGTGCTTCAATGCATAAAACGACGCTTTGTTATGAAACTAAGTGGAACGACAGTGCTTTTTTACCGAAAGTTTGACTGCGCATATCTCGTAAATGGTGTCATGCACACAATTCTTTTCAAGTGGATATGCCTTGTAGTCTCACCCCTTAGAAATTGTAAGTTGCAATATATGCCCTAAAGTGCTTAGTTGAAAACTTCATTAGTGAATTTTTGTTAAGTAGTCGATTGTGCATTTCAAGTTTTCTGCAAGTAATGTCCGCCTCTTCGGGTAGACCAATTCATGTGCTAGAATTGTGTTACCTGCCACAGGCAATTAAAAAATAAAGTCTAAGTGTTCGCTGAAACACCCTGTATGCATGCATACATAGCAGAAGGTTAAGGCTTACCTCCTGCTGCAACTTTGTCACTATACTTGTTACGAGGCAGCAGAGACCGTTTATGTTCAACCTAAAACCACAAGAATCGCACTGCCTTCTTTTTGCTGATGTGCCAAATTGTATATATAACGTAGCCTTTGAGAATTAATACAAGCGCTCCCGTATGCTGAGAAGCTTATGTAGAGGAGATAAATACAGGAAAAATACTGGTGCTCATTGCGAGCTTTCACTGGTACAAGCATTTTACCTGTTTGTACTTGCACGAATTTCTTTATTGTGGTTGCATCAAAATGTTGTTTTGACCATGCATTACTGCAGGCAACAAGCTATAGTAGAGGCATAAGAACAACTTATAATTTTCCAATACGTGCAGTCACTTCTTCCATTTGAAGTTTCTTAATATCACCGATCGGCGGCGGTATATTTGCTGAAAAGGTCGCTGAGATGATCTCTCGCTTCAGACACGCAAGCGAGGAATTCCTTGCAACGTGTGGCAAGGCCGACGCACTGACTGGCCACCAGGAGCGAATATGACCACCGTCTGGGAATGGTGCGTAGGTGAGCAGAAGGTGAGTGTGACACTTGGTAGGGTAAGCAATAAAGGCTTGGTAATGAAGAAGGCCCAGAAATCGGATCTTGGTGCTTAAGGAGCTAGAAGGAGCACGCACGCTGACAGACACAGAAAGACAGACGACATGGAGATACCAGAAGAAGAAGGGGAGGGGGTCGATAATAGAATAA